>NW_027272359.1:855000-1127500 GCF_040938485.1 Diadema antillarum | reverse complement strand
GAGCCGAGCACCAGGACCCTACTTCATCCAGGCCTATACCAATAACCCCTTCCAGCGTTGCCTGACCGCAAGAGCCCAGGAGGGTCTAGGGAAGGGTGCAGGCAAAGGGGGGAAAAGGCTATACAGCTTTGACACCCCGGGGTGACGCGAGGCCTTGTATCCATTAGCCCATCTGCCACGTCTAATTGCGTCACGTTCGCGTGAGATCTCTTTTTACAAGACGTGAGATGTCGGTGCGCCTTGTGTCGATGCGGTTTCTTCACCTGGCTGTTGTTTCCTTGTCTGGTTTCAAGTTCAAGTCGCCGACATGAAAAAAATACACAGTAAAACCGATCCAATTGAACAGATTTAAGAAAATTTTAAACTTAAGGCCTCGGCACACCAAGCACGGTAACGACAACATTCCGGGGTTTTTTTGTTGTTGTTTTTGTTTGTTTGTTTTTTGTTTGTTATGGTGCGCCAAAAGGAACCATGTCTGATTCTGTTTACAATATCAATAAATCGGGAGAAAAAAAACCCACCCAAAATTGTATTCTTGTGTCAAAATCAAGGACAGCATAGTCGCCAGTTGAAGATTTTTTTTTCCTATCAAAATCATCAGTGGGAAAGTGATATTGTAACAGAACACGGCATGGTTCCTTATGGCGCACCATAGCAAAAAAATAAATAGATAAATAAATAAACTAAACTACACAAAAACAAAAACAAAACAAAACAAAAAACGGACCGTTGCCGTTACCGTGCTCGGTGTGCCTAGGCCTTATGCACTGATCCTAACTCAATTCCCTGTGTGGAAATGAGTACGCCTGCATGAGACGGTGCCGATAGTCAATTTAAACGATGATTACAATTTGAAAATGAAAACAAAAATGATTCAGTTGCTCAAAATATTTACAGAAAGAGGATTCCAGTTATATTTTCGTGTCGGTATCAAAGAGATATTATATAGTTCATGTCTCATCGTAATTATTTGCACGTTTACTCGTTAGGGAAACTAATGTTTCGTGAAAACATAGCCAACGTTAAAAAGTCATTGCATTCTCCTCAAGGTTTGATAGAAACTGTCCGACGGTAATAGTCTATGCTTACTATTCTTTTCGTTCGTTTTTACCGTGTTTATCAAAGTAAACTTGAACTTGGAGTTGAGTTTGCGTTTCACCGTACATAACCTCAGAGCCCATCCGCATGTAAAAGCGAGAATGCGACAGATCCTCGCGCCACTTTGGACTCTCGTATCCGTGGGAAGAAACGACAGCTTTTGATATACGACTTGATGTGGACTGGAAAACTTCAAACGTGTGTACGATGTCATCTGCTGCATGCTTTCCTGTTTCATAGCTAGTTAAAGATACATCGCATTTGACGCAAAGAAAGGCGCAGGCGTTTGAAAAATTAGTAGAAGTTAAAGAAGGATGGATCGTAGAATAATTAATTACGTCTATCATGGCTACATTGTTTCGATGCATATTTGATGGGTTAAACTTCAAAGCAACATAAGTAGGTCTTCCACTTCCAGCAAATTTTTTTTTTTATATAGTCTAAAATTTTACCCACAAGGCTGATGATTAGCTTTTCCTGCAAGAATGATGTTTGTATAGTTATTTATACGTCCATGTTCGCCAATTCTTGTTTACGCCCGTAGTTGTCATAAAGTGCTCTTTCATTATGCTAAAAAAGAAAAAAATGTAGATATGTTGAAAGAAATCTCCTCATGTTTTCTTTATACCGTTGTCCTACTGTGACATCACAAAGATTATTGTAGTCGTCTCCTTCCATCCAGCGATAGCGTTACCGAAACTTTAAAAGATTCGTAACTATCGAACAAAGTATTCGATTTTCTTGAAATATCACTGATGTGTTCTGCAAAGCATTCACTCAATCCACATGTTTGTACTTGGATTTCATTTCCCTTTCAACACTCTATTGCTTGTGGTTAACCACTGACCATCGGTAGAGGGCGTGACCAGATGTAAGTTTGTACATTTTCCTTGGTATCGATTTAATATGAACAAGAATGACTCAATAACGGGACAAACTTTTTTTGAGAATGGCACAATCGCTTTAAAGCAACGAAAGACTACGTTTTTTTTCGAGCACGAACAGTGACTTTGAAGTGAGCGTAAAATTAAAAAGAGGAGGTGTAGGTGCACTCTATATATAAACAGCACGATGTTTAAAAAAATGTCATAAAAATGTGAAAACCGACATCCACACGACTTCACGTCAACCGAGTGGCGACACAGCCAGTGATCTATGAGAGGCGCGAGCGAGTGATGATATACTTACAGCTTTTTGGTCACACGTTTGCAAACATGATTTAGGGAAAAATCGACTGATATTGTATAATAAAGTGAAAACTGTCTGACCCTTCCTGGCTTCTTTTCTTCTTTTCATTTTTACTTTTTGCTTGATTTTGAGAGTTTTTCTTCTTATTACTTAGCGTTCAGCGCTGGAAATCATTTTTGAAATCTTGATTTCACATTGAATTCATCCTGAAAATCTCCCCATCACATGTTTTAGCCGCGATAACACTCCATGACCAAAAAAAAAAAAAAAAAAAAAAAAAAATGCTGAGCGCATTGATTTTCAGTTGCACGGTGTAAGTTGAGTGCTCGCTATAGGCGTCATTTAAAATGATACAATGTCATTATGAACGTATACACCACAAATCCATACAGGTTTTGTCGCATCGAACTGATTGCAAATCCATCTTGTGGAATATGTAGATTTGCTATACCTACGCTACACCTACAGAAATTAGTGGTTCATATGATGACAAAAAATGTAACGGTATTAACGCTGTCTCTAAAGGACCCATGTCTTGATTATAATAATGATGATAATAATAATAATGATAATAATAATGATAATAATTAGGTCTTATTTACTAAGGGTAGCCTCTTCAGTGTTGCCACTGCTCTACCAGAGGGCCCTGTCATTATCATTATTACCCTAGCGTTGCCAGGTACCCATTCGTATACACCTGGGTCGAGAGAGACACATTGATAAAAACATCTTGTCCGACGACGTAAGCACTGGGTGGGATTCGAACTCGGGTCCTCCGATCGGGAGTCAAGTCTTATCTACTATGCCACAGCGCCCCACACACTGTGGTTGAATAATCTCAGCTTGAACTCTCTGTGTGCCGCATTAATAACATGTCCATAGGTACGTGTGTAAGATTTTTGCACATTATTTGCCTCATTGGCATAAAAAGGCTTAATTACCACGAATTCTAATTTTTTTTTGGATGCAGTATGAGGTTCCCAGAATGCGATGATAATGTTTGAAGCAAATTATGTTCTTTGTTTTCTTCACACTGCGCTATATAGATCACGTCATCAGCCACATGGTTGGACTCGTTTGCATGACATGAGGAGTGAAGTATTCGTTTGGTCACGTGCAATTGCTTCAGTTTAAAACTGATTTCGATGATCAGTTTCACAGTATATATAGCATTTAATTAGATAGAGATAGTCCTGGCAGCATAACACGGCATCCACTACAAAAAACAAACAATCAAGGCACAAAATTGATCTGTCGTTCAATAGGTTGGATGGTTGTTTGGTATAGTTTGGTCGGTTGTTTGCTCTATTAACACTTTGATTGCGGTGTTCTAAATCAAAATTGAAATCAAAAGTTCATCAATAGGCGAGTACGTCTGCCCGAATACTTAAAGTTGAACACATCAAATTTTAAACTTGACAGATCCAAGCGAAGACAAATTTATCTTTCAAGATACCTGTAGGTAAATCAATCAATCAATCAATCAATCAATCAATCAATCAATCAATCAATCAATCAATCAATCAATCAATCAATCAATCAATCAATCAATCAATCGGTTTGCCGTGCATATTTGCTCTCTAAACCAAAGAAAACATTAAACATTCCATCCGTGAATAGCTTGGGTCAAAATCGAAGAGAATGAGTTTGCTGCCTTAAGCCTTTATGTTACAATTAGTCAAAAGTGTTCAAATTTCACACACAAATCTACGGATAGGTAATTGATGTGGCACCCTGAGGGTTATGGAGGCCTGCATGAGCCAAATGACTTCTCACTTTCCACTCGAACTGAATGACATCCCTGCCTTTTAATCCTCATGATATCACCGTGAGTGAGGGGATGATGTCAGGACACTAAATCAGCTCGAATTATAGCCGGTAGACTCTGAGCTATGTCAAGTTCTGTCACGGATATAATCGTCAACCGCGAGAAGAACGGCGAAAGACAAGAGGTGTGTCGAGGGTGCAATGTCTTCCCCGGGCCTTCCCGCACATTTCACATCTGTCATTGGATGCTGATTCGAAGGGATGTCGGCAGATGCAGAAATCCCGGTTCATGTTGACTCCTCCCACTTTCATTTGGCGTTTCCGGTTTCGAGTAAGATGCGTAGCAGCAACTGTCGAGTGACTGTTATTCTCTCAGAATGGGCGCCATGCAAGAAAACTGTCATTCCCTTACCCCTTTCGTCCCCTTTCTGTTGTTTTTCCCCCATCACGAGATATGGGAGAGAGAGGGGGGAGGAGTTAATGGTTATTATGAGAAATCATACGGAAATCACTTTTGGTTTTTCTGCCGATCAAATCAAGTTGTTTTCTCTCATGAAGGCACGGAATAAACAAAAGGACAAACAGGTGTCTGTACTGGATATATATGTATCACTGATACATATATATCCAGAACAGACACCTGTTTGTCCTTTAATATACGCATATGATATGCGTATATTAAATAGATAGATAGATAGATAGATAGATAGATAGATAGATAGATAGATAGCTAGATAGATAGATAGATAGATAGATGGATGAATGAATAAATAAATAAATAAATAAATGAATAAATAAATAAATGAATAGACAAATAAATAGACTGGTTGATAGATAGATAGGTATGTAGATAGGAAGTAGATAGTATAGGGAGGTAGATAGGAAGTAGATAGTATAGGGAGGTAGATAGATAGATAGATAGATAGATAGATAGATAGATTGATAGATAGATAGATAGATAGATAGATAGATAGGTAGGAAGTAGATAGAAAGGGAGGTAGATAGATAATCAGATAGAGAGGGATAAAGTATCATATCAAATTTATGCGGTCGTACGTCTTTAAGGTTTGTGTCTATTTATTTCTATGGCTATCTCTCAGTGCATCTGTCAATCGACCTTTGCATCTTTTTCCCCTATGTCTCAAAAATCTTAGCAGTCTTGTGGAATATCCTAACCTATACACACTCATCTCCTTTCACGTGTGGCTCATTTTAATAGGATGTGGGTTTAGCTACAGGGCTTGTAGCTTGCGTTGGTGGCGGTCACATTTCCTTGAACTGGATTAGTAGAATCACCCATTCCGATCACTTACGGATTAATCCCTTAATCCACAGGGAGATGAGTAAAGAGGGATGACTGTTTACTGAATATCATAATAAAAGGAAAACTCTTCAGAATTTACCTGCCCTCTTGTCTATGAAGCAATTTGAAGAAGGTGTATTTTGACGCGAGTGTTATGCATACGGTGTGTCAAAGTACTTTCACACGATTGAAAGTATGTAGTAGTCACGCGTAATATCGCACATTTTGTCCTATTATTATTAAGCTCGATGTATATATTCGTTGTTTTTCCGTTTTTTGTTGGGTTTTTTTTTTTTTTTTGGGGGGGGGGGGGTTGCAATGGAATATGGATACGCCATGCCATTAGTCTTTTGGTTACGATCCTGCATTTAATACTGGACATTTTGTCGTACAATTTAAAACGAAAGCAATATCTGATACTTTTTTTTTCTAACATGCTTTGGTCGGATTGACTGAAACCAAAAGGTTGCCTTCCTCGATGCAATGTCTTCGAATGTTGCATCTTGTAAAATAACATGGCCCTGATATAAAGGCAGGACAGGGGGTATTAAGGAAACTATTTAAGTCAATGCCGAGTCATAAACAGTCAGATGAATTCATTATCTTACCTACCATCGTGCCTCCTATTTACTCCGAGATGAACTACATTGTCTCTTATAAGAGGTCAGGTGTTGCAGATCTAAGACCGAGCGTTCCACAGTTTTTCTGATGCAAGGCTTTCTTTTCACTTTACTGCATTACTTGCGCGGCGTCACTGACAAACCAATAGGTGGTGCCTGAGAAGTGTCCGCACGAATAGGAAGGGCACCAAGGAGTTCACAGAGAGGTAGAGCTTTGCAAAGAATTGTAGCTGTGCAAACAATTGACCAATCAGAAAGCGTCATCTGAAATCATGTATGTTTATTGCCGCTGGTGGCGCTGTACTTCTATGCCCTTCTCCTAAATCGGAAAAATCTGTGCTTACCTAAAAAAGGAAAATAGTAAAGTTCGCTGACAGTTCGCGCCCGTCAAAGAAAGCAAGCACACGACTGCAAACAGTCTTCTTCCTCACTCATTCTGGTGAGTGTGCGTTGCGTTCCCTAATCGCTGCCCTCGGAGTCTTTTGAATCGAGGATTACGGTGATCGGGAAAGAGGAAGTCATCGACATATCATCGAAAATGACATCAGTTTATCAAGCAAATCATCCAATGTTTCAATGCTTCTTACTAGCTAATACACATTACGTTTTATGATTAAAGCGAACTCGAGAAAGATCTCGTAATTTGAAGAAAAAAAATATCGGAGTCCCGCGACAACTTCGTGGAGTAAGGACGGTCGGGTGAAGTTTTAACTTCAGTTAGTGTCCAGTGGAATAGATGCAAATCAAGCTCGACCTTAACGTTGCGACCATCGACGAAATTTCAGTCGTGTTTGGATTTCATTTTTTTCATTTCTATGCTCAGTTTTTCCGCGTCGTGAACCAAGCCTGCCAGGGATTTAGTACCTAACGGAATATTCTCATCTCGCGTTGTTCTGTCACGGGAATTGAGTGTGGGTGTTTGGGTTGGACTCTTGCAAGAAATTCCATCTTGAACTCTCTCGCAATGCATCATATTAAGATGAGTGTGTCATCTTCTCTCGCGCTGCTCTCTATGCTCATCTCCGTGGCTCCCGCTCTGGTCCGGGCCAACGGCTGCGCGGCGGGGGGACCCGACGGTCAGCCGCTCTGCTGCGACGGGAAAGAAATCTCTTGCCACTCGCAGGGCTACCGGGTGGGATCGAGGTACTTTCAACCATGCTACTGCGACTCTGCCTGTACATACACCCGGGACTGCTGCTCAGACTACGAACAGACGTGCCAGGGTAAGTTGAGGGCGTGTGTACATCCACCCCAATCTCTCGATATTCAATCCTACATCAGGATAGTGGCTGTCATGCATGTCATCGATATTTGTAATCTCTTGATAATGTTTATGTTTTCCTCATAAGAATATATCCATCTCCCCCCCTCTCTCTCTCCTCCTTCAAATTATTTGAAATAAAAATGATATGATGTATGTATGTATGTATGTATGTATGCATGTTACTCTGTACGTGTGCGTTATGAGTGTGTATGTATGTGGCATAATGTCTTTACACAAGAAAAAAACAGATAAATGAAAATCATGGAAAGACGAAACCATTTAGATTTTTTTTTCTAATTTCTTCATATCTAAAGACCATCTTGGCACATGCGATTTATACGCCATTATTTCTGTGATAATATTCATGAAGGAGAAATATGAAAAAGAATGAATTGAAATTGAAATTGAAATTGAAGATGGTTAACCATGCGATTCAGTCACAAATCATGGTATTAGTTTAAAACCAGTAATGAGCTTCGCAACGAGAACACTGTAGGGAAGTCAGAAGAGACAATCTCAAAGCAGTAAGAAAAGAAGACCACAACAGTTTATATCTCTCTCTTTCTGTATCTTTCTCTTCCTCTCTCCTTTCGAGAGTATACATGGTTAGAAACATATAACAGATATATATCTCCTAAATCAATTTGATTAAGAAGACGAAGGAAGCTTTTGTCAAGTCGTTCCGAATTGACAGATTGGTGCGTCATTCCAGACCCATGCGTGATTGGCAAACACGACGAAGGATGCTCTCTTCAACTTAATGTATCAAAGTATAGCAGTCTTACCTTATTCCCATGTGCCACTCACCGACAGAGGAGAAACGACCTTTTTTAACGCGCCAAAATGTTTGCCTCTGCCCACATAAACCCCACGCTGGAGGTCAGTTGTGGAAGCATCCAGCCAGACTTTATGAATCGGCGGGACTCTTAAGACATTCACCCTCCCTGCCCTCTCTCTTACCTGTGTAGCCTCGCGTCTGAAAAGACAGCTATGATGAAAAAAAAAAGGAAGTATTGCGCCCATTTGAGGCTAGCGAATAAACTAATTTGGAGAGAAGTAATTTCAAAAGCAACTTCTGGTATCCTCCCGCTCGTGCTAACATATACCTACTTACAAGAAAGACATGAGTGAGCATGTATGCTCACCTTAAAGGTACATTTTACCTTTGGAAGAAGTGATTTCAAAAATGTTCAAGATATCACATTTGATGCATATGTGTAGGTCTGTTGTATCACAAAACATCCTACCATACACAATTTTCGCAATAAAGCCTAAAATACAAGGAGATATCAGTGTTTTTCTCAATAAACCGTAACTGTATACGGTTTAGTCTGAAAACATTTTTATTATAACTATTGTTCACATTTTGTGTATTTAACAATACTTAACATCGATTATACGGATTCAAATTTTTACAGTGGTTGTTTTAGAACTATTTTAAAGCACTAATGCTGGGTTTTTGTTTCATCTGCAAATGATAAATTATGCCTTTAAAGTATAAGTTTATGTGAAGAATGGTTTCACCCATCTGAGGTTACTTTCGTGTCAAGTTGGTTGATGAGGTGTTGGTTTGGTTTGTAGCTCCATGGTTTGATGTTTTGGAGATTCTTTTTTAATGAGATGGATGCAGTCATGCATTAAGTCTGCGTCTGGATATGAAGACTATCAGAACATCACCTGCGAAGACGCAGGTGATGCAACGCCGCGACGCCGCGCCGCTTCTTGGGTGTGTTACGGCCTCACCTGTTACCATCCCCACCCGCCCCACCCCCATCATCGCATGGCAGATAAACGCCCACTCATATACGGCGACATAAACAAGAAATAAAAACGATATCGTCCTCTCCTCTCGTACAATGACACGTGGGAGAATTCCAGCGCGTAGGCCGAGTTTTATTTGCTTCTCGGGTGTAAACAATGATGACTGGTCTCACGAAGACTGTGTTATGGAAGCGGCCAATACGATTATATACCCGGCATGGGTTCTTCCTCCACTTGTTTTTCTCGGCTTCACCATCGGAGCTCAGGTTGTAAAATCGACCATATCATCATTGCGCAGACCAATAAGAAAACATTATATACAAATACCTCAGCACACACCCACATTACACTCAGCCCTCTTGCATACACTCACGAACCTACACATACACGAGTATGACTTGTATAACCCTATTTTCCTTGTGTATACTAGTACACATACGCATATTTACGCAGAGCTCAACTTATATGATTCGTACTGGGCACGTGTGTTTCCACGTTGTCAGGTTGCATACAGATACTGAAAACGGTAGATTTCTCCCTTTAGATCATCTGATAAAATTGGACTTGGAGGTGAGGCATATAGTTATACGGTCAATGACGCCATTGAAAGAGTGCATTCAAATCCTCAACACAACCTGCGTTTCGCTCCATTAATCATCGGACAGGTCCTACCAAGGCAACGCTGTCATTGGAAATTAAATGTACTTTTTGACTGAAGAATAAACTTTTTAAAGAAATACGATGCAAGTGATTGACTCGCTTTTCTGTCACCAGTACATGCATTTATAGAACAATACGTCACGTTTATTTGATCATGATTTCTTCACCTGCAATGTAATCATAATGATTCTTCTTCCAAAGAATGCTGGTTTCAGAGTATACGCACGATTGATTATGCGCAGTTCCACACAACAGAAAAAATATAACACTGGAAAAACACTCATGTATACAAGTATGATATCGCTATGCGTCTTTCTAATCATGCCCCAATGCTTTTACCACTTGGCTGCCGCTGAAATGGTTACCTTTTGAAGACCTCCACGCGACACCGATGTCCTTAAATGGAATAGTTTATCTTCTTTTGCTTGCCATTCTGGACGTACATAATAATTATGATATGTGTGTACATACGCATTCATGACAAGGAGCGCCTAGCACTCGTGAGCGACCAAGCCAGACTACAAGTATGTATATCGTTCTGCCGGTGATACAGTGGTCGACTTTCGAACAAGAACATTGTGATTGCCTGAAAAGATAAGAACTGTTTGACATCCATATACACGTCCCACATCATTTTGCGATATGGTCGTGAATGTACTGTAATGTCTCTCATTGCGTCTACATTCCTTCTATTTTCTTCCTTGCATGTAAACTGCAACTTTTGGAACTCACAATCTACAAGCTTCTCCCTCTTTAGCGACCCCCCCCCCCATCTCCACCCCCATAATAATTATTCATCACTCAAAACGTTTCACTTCTTTAATTTTCATCAAATCTGAATGTACCTTGAACTCCGATTTGAATCGCTTATGCTGACATCTCTTTCCTTTTATTTATACTGTGCGTATGTGCTGCTATGCTGGAGATGGAGAAAAAATAAGTAAACTTGAACTTGAACTACTTTTGAGTACAGGCTCTAACTCCAATACGGACCTCACTTGCAGTGATGAGGGAACGATAAGTCGGGTTTGCTCACAGATATAAACACTACATAAATCATTTTAGGAAGCTATGATTCTGATCTCTTGCTTTGACGATGAAGCAGAGAGTTATGAGATTACTCTTGAAAGTCTGGAGTCTTGTGGGGAAAAAGACTGAAACCTCTGTAGGACGTTAATAAAAAAAAAATCTGGAGACAATGTTTATCATTATAACCTTGGAAATGATGAGGATTTCCAAGCTCATGAAATGAAAGGATTTAAAGCCTGACAAAACTGCTGATTAACAAAATGTGGAAGTCCAGTTTACTGCTAGTTGACTTTAATACAACCCCCACACAAGTCATTATGTAAAAATGAGAGAACATCATCAGATACAAAAAGTCAATTTCTTCCCAATGAGATAACTTTTCAGTCTAAAAACTTTTTTCCTTTTTTCTATCTAATCCTCGCCTTTCTCTCTGTCCCTTTACACACACACACACACACACACACACACACACACATCTCTATATATATATATATATATATATATATATATATATATATATACATATTATACATATATGTTTATATATATATATATACACACATATTTATGTACATAAATATATATATATATATATGTATATCCCCTCCCCCTCCTCTCTCCCTCTCTCTCTCTCTACATAAGGAGAGGGAAATGAAGGTACACATCATAGAACACTGTTTAGTGTTGCTTTGGTTCCTCTTTTCTTTCAATCCCACATTGTAACTCCGCTTGAATATCGACGTATCTCCAGGACATGAGTTTCATATGGGATGTATGGAGACCCATTATTTTTCCCTTCAACGTCATTCGCTCTACACGCTTGATGACGTACGGTGACGTCACGCCAACCATCTCATCTACAAATGTTGTGATAACGATCTCCGAGGAAGGACCATTCTTTCGAGTGTCTGCGCTAGTTTGTGTTGACACAAAGTTTAACCGGATATATTATAGTGCCTATTCTACACCGCATGCATCGATCGAGCATGCAATAAAACGGAGCACCCTGTTATAATGACTGTTTTCTCAACGACAAATCGTGTCGGCGGAATGAGGAAAATGGGAGCCCAAGATCTGTCCATTGATCATCGGTCAGTAAGAACAGGGTTATCCTCTCTATATACCCCCCTCCCCCCCCAAAAAAAACAAAAAAAACAAAACAAAACAAAACAAAACAAAAACAGACAAACATTACAAAGAAACAAACAAACAAAGGTGATGTTCGTTATTCTTAAGGACAAATTTGCCAATCTGAAAATGAATTAGGTTCGATATTCCAAAGGTTTGCTATTCCGAAACATAATAATAACAATAATAAGGTATTATCTACCCAGGGTAGCCTCTTCAGTGTTGCCACTGCTCTACGCTACCAGAGGGCCATGCTATTATTATTACCCTAGCGTTGCCAGGTACCCATTTATACACCTGGGTCGAGAGGGACACAGTGGGTAAAAACATCTTGTCCAAGGACGTAAGCACTGGGCGGGATTCGAACTCGGGTCCTCCGATCAGGAGTCGGGAGTCTTATCCACTATGCCACAGCTCCCCCACGTACGAACTCTATATACCTACATGTTCGTTAATTCGAAAATGAAGTAGGGTTCGTTAATCCGACGAGCATTTGTGACGTTATTCTGAAGGCTCGTTAATTCGAAAATGACCAAAAAGGTGCCTACTAAACGAACCTGCGGAATTACGAACAGTATTTCGTTTTCGGATTACGAGCCTTCGATATAACGAATTGTACCCCTCCCCCCCCCCCCCAAAAAAAAAAAAAAAAACAGTTTTGCTTGATGAGATTATCTTCGGAAAAAAGGAAAGCCATATTACATGTATGTTATGATTTCGTATGCATTTTATATTCTAATGCATACACGACATAATACAGGAGTCCTCGACCCACAACTCCAATATAACACATTCCTTTCTTTCAGATGAAGAGAATACGTACGTTTATTATTAGAATGGATGGAATTTTGAGTCGGTATAAGTCGAAAAGTTGGAGTTTAAAAAACCATAGAAAATTCTAAAAAGACAGCAGAGCGAGAATAATCTGGTCTTAAGTTGGCTGTCAGACGACAGAGAAAACTGTCAGTGTTCCCCTTACTCGGGCTCTGTTTATTTTGAATTCTTTCTTATTGTCTACTCTATTCTCTTATTTTGTTTTCTCAATTCGTGATCTGCATATTTAATGAGACAAAGAAAACGTGAGGCTCTAGGACTAAACACAGTGTTTACATGCTTTGCTTAAAGTGCTTACCAAGTCAGCTGAGTCCGTGACGCCGTATGAAGGTTTGATGTTTAGAGAGTAATGAAGGTCTTCCATGGAGAAGCAGCCAATCAACGGTTCTTGCATGGCTAAAATAAGCATAGTCAGACACTTTTGCGAGAGTGTCAATTGCACGGTACACCGATCACGTTATGTTAGGTGACATTTTTTACAGCATAAAAAAAGTTCCTTGATACGCCATGGTGCGTTGTGACAAAAGGTACAATCACAGACAATGCAGACGTGCGAACGTCCCTCACCATCCAATGACTCCTTTATATGTCAATCATTTCTTTAAAAAAAATAACAACCACACAAATAAAAACAAAAACAAAACAAAAAAACAAAAAACACGCTTCCTTACATGAAAGTTTGTCCCCCCCCCCCCCCCCATCGCCTGGTGATAACGACAGAGAGGCTTCCAGTTCACATCTCTATCATTTTCCCAGTGAAAGGAAAGGGTTGCCAGAGTTATTTCTATAATCCCGCTCCTTCATAGTATGAAGTGAAATTGAAAACAGTATTGTCAATTTCTTACAATACTCAGAAAAATCCTTCAAATAAATCATTTTGCTCTCATTACAGTCATGATAGTTTCAGTATCAGTTTGATATCATTTGCAGCATTTTTTTTTCGTGAAAATAAAAACGAACACAAACCTATCTACTTATGTATGGAAATAGTTGCTCCCATGTCAAGATTCTAACGTCTATTCTTGTTCATTCAAAATGTAATGGCAGCTATCTGTTTGTTCGAAATGTTTAATGATTCGAGCTCAGCGCTTGCTCTCTAAAACCAAAATCAAAGAACAAAAATGAAAACAACAGACGATGTTCTTGGTAGACTTGTCCCAGCCACTGGAGACGTTTTAAATGCTAATGGTGATTCACATAAATTGAAATGGACAAATAGTCGTGTGCATGAGGACGCTCTGGGACACGGCGTTTCAACCTTTGATTTACAAATAGCGTAGGCGTGACGGAATTATTGATATTCTATCAGTACTCTGTGATAATATAGCGAGGGGTTAGTCTAGTGTACGTATGAATCACCCGGTACTTCAAACACTGCGATAAAGCGGACAAGCAAACACTCTTTAATACTTCACATCAAAATACCTGACACTCGACGTCTAGTGGCAAGATACGGACGGCAGAACTGGGTAGAATTTGGATCAAAACAAAATCATAAATAAAACATACGCTCGATTTACACTGAAAATTGCTGCCACAAAAATCAGAGGGTACGCCATTAAGTGCGTGCCATTTCTTGAACCGATCGCGTATTCAACATTTTTTTGTCGGTTGTATGGTGCATTTTAAGTAGTCTCAAAATCATGAAAGTCGCGCACAGACACCAAGGATCACGTGACCTGTAGGTTCTTGGGGAAAAAACACCTGTTGCATAAATCCAAGTTGTCTCATTAAGGGGTCGGAAATGAAGAAGGCCTATATTATGTTATTGTATAGATTGAAGGGAAACATTGCTTTCTTATAGGAAAGCCAGATTTCAGGTCAGTGGAAGCGATGGGTCCGCACACGTGTTGAACTCGTCGTGTAGTATCTGTACAATGGCCCTCAAGTATCATGCAGAAGTGGAAATGTTGTTGCTCTCTGCTTGTGAGAGCAGTTGCGAAATGGCGACAAGGTGTGGGAGAAATAGCAATGTTCAAAGCTGTTTGGACAAGGCACCAGAACTTGATTATTTCTTTTGTTACAATTAAGTTCAAACAATCAAGACATTGAAATAGGAGACTTTGTGACCCAAAGACTCGCGAAAGCAGAGGGAAACAATTTATATAGGTCAAATATAGTGCCAGAGAGAGACAATTCTGAGGTGTGAGTTTTCTTCAAATTGTCTCCCTCTGTACAATTTAGTACAAATTTTATTTGTAGGGGGAGACAAATTGAAGAAAAACTCTCACCTCAACCTTCACCCCTCTGCATGATAATCTCGTGCTTTCACAGACAATTCTATCGCTCTACTTTCTAGACGTTTTGCAGAGTATTCATGAATTGTTTTTTTCCCCTTAGCTGCAGGTAGTCGACAGACACAACACTCTTTCAACTCACTCTGCGGTCTTTCGTTCGGTCCAGAATAAAAACACTATTAGTATGTTGGGTGTCATCGTAATCGTACTTTAGTCTCTCCTGTGGTGTTGTGGTCTTTCATTACATTTTATTTGAGCCTACAAGGAAAGGACAAAAATGGCATAACCATCACCTACCGAAAATTTCATGGCAGACAAACTTTTTTTTTCCATTTTGGCAACTAAATTGTTGTAATACCTGGAATTGGCGCGAGATTGTGTGACAGTACATGACCCAGATTGTGCACGGAGCTAGAGCTATACATATTGCGGAGTCTGGAATTCATGGTCACAGAGAAACTATCTGAGTTTGACACATTTACAACCGAGAGCAAACTGTAACGGAGCAGAATCGAACGCGCGCAAACAAAAGGGTCTCGAAAGGTTGGCATTGTGATAATGTTTGTCGGATATTTGAGCACGGTTCGGCAGGGATGAATCGCACTGACTCACGTGTGGCACGCAACGAAAATAAAAATTCCCGGGCCGAGCAAACTAATTTCCACGGAGATCAAACATGACGTCTTAACTTACAACTCACGGTCGCCCCAAGGTCAAGTGCAAAAAGAAACCATGACAAAAGGAAAGATTTCGTGTGTGAATCTGCTCCAATATTTGTTTTCTTTGTCATCTGCTATCGTCAATTTTTTCACCCTATTGCTTTCTTAAGACGGTGCGCTGTAAGAAGAACCCCCTTTTTATTTCATTTTTCCCGCGCTTATTTGCTCGTCGGTTTGACGCCTCCAGTGAATGGCTACACGGAGATAGCGGGAAATTTCGTCCAACAATTGAGCAGTTTCATTCTTAGCCTTCAGAAGCGATCTGTAACTGCAGTCGAGCGCAAATAACCATTGCAATAGCACAGAAGTGGCCTAACACTATTAATAAATCTTTGCATGAACGGAAAGTTTTGTCGTGCTGCGTGAGTGTGATAAAGAAAAAAAAAACCTGCTTGTTGTTCAATGTTCAGTCACCCAAGTAAGACACTTCTGACCTATATCCATTCATTTTCTTTACAGTGCAGAAACGGTGCTGGTTCACGCCCTCTTGTCTCGTTTCAAATTAGAATTAATGGGAAATCTGAAATGTCCCAATTTAAGTTAACAGCATCTTATACCAATACAAGCTAGTGATCGAGACTCCACTTAACATGGAAAAGGCGTTACTGGTATAATAATAATAATTATATGTTTCTAGTTTGAGTGTGTATGAAAAAAATCATGATCATTCATACCGTAGCAGCTCCATGCTTAAAGCTCTCGATGCTAATAATATTATCCTAAAGAACATTTACGTCATTAGCTGATACTTTCAACTAAAGATTTCTGAAAGTTTTTATGCGTCCGTTGCATTCCACCTCCAAGCACCGTCCCGTTTGTATCAAGACAAAGATCATTCTTGCAAACGATGAGGTCGTATCATTTGATTTTTGTAGATCTAGTCGGTCATCAAATTGAATTTGGTGACACGTTGACGCAGCCATGTATACAGTATGATTTACTCATTTAACTATTCATGCATTTACTCTTTTTTTTGTCGATTCATTCATATTTTTATCTGTAATGTCTGTACTTATATACTTTATGAGATTCACTAAACATAATGAACTCAATGGGTTCGTAGTGATTTGAATTCGGTTTAGCTGATTTAACAGAGAAGGGTTAACAATGTTCTTCGTAATTACGTAATTAGATTGAATGAAATCATAGACAGGGTTACAGCTCGTTATTCCGAAGGTTCGTTATTCCGAAGGCCCTTCAATCCGAAGATTCGTTATTCCGATGGTTCGATATTCCGAATTTCATTTTCGGATCAACAAATCTTCGGAATAACGAACCTTCGGAATAACGTCACAAATGTTCGGATTAAGGAACCCTGTTTCATTTTCGGATTAACGAACATCTAGGCCTAGGTATAGGGAATTTGTGTGTTTCGGATTAACGAACCTTCGGAATAACGAACCTTCGGAATAACGAACCTTCGGAATAACGAACCTTCGGAATAGCGAACCTTCGGAATAACGAACAGCACCCGACAACTCAACAATGTTCTCATCGAAATATGAATAAGAGCACTTAAAGTAAATAGGTTTGTGTATACATTGTATCTGAAGTATACAGGTGGAGGAGACGGTCATCAACGAGCAGTTTGCCTTACTTAGGTAACGGTCTCTGGGCGATATCTTGTAACTTCAGTCTCCGGGCGGAATATTATAGGTGAACTCACGGGCAATGTAAAAATACTCATTATATCATTTTTACTTAACACTTAACTTAACTTAACTTAGCTCAACTTAACTTAACTTAACTTAACTTAACTTAATTTTACTTACTTAACAGGATTAGCCAGGGAAAGTGGAATGGATCTCGGAATGCACAATAGCAGATCGTGCCTATAGGGAGCTTGACCTGATTCCACCGACTCAGCGTTCATTGTCAAGGGAGGAAGTCATTGATTTATCGTTGATCATCGGGTATTAACTCGATTGGACATTTCACATTGTTCACCGCAATTGATTCATTTCATACTGATAATTCTGATCCCTTTTATACATCCGTTCTACTTTTTAGAGAAGTGGACCTAAATGGATGGTTTTACCATTTGATCCTTGTCCACGTGTTAGTTGCAACAGTCATTCAATTTATTTTTGTTTCATATTCTTCATATTCTTTGTTTCTCTGTGTCCGTTTATTCGCAAAGGGTTCAGAACAGAAGTGGACATTACCTTTTAGATCATTATTCTTCACCAGTCCAGACCAGCGGGCGCCGAACGAGCTGCAATAAACAGAGGCAAATGTCTTTCATGCATATTGTATGTTTAAAAAGTGTCTTTCAAGTGTTACAATGATTATATACATAGTTCAATGCAATGTTATTATTATTTTCTCGCCTTTTTGCCTGTTTGTTTGTTTGTTTGTTAGGATGGGGTTGGAGGGGTTAAATAAGGGCTCTTAGGGGGGCAGGTGAAGAGGCAGTACAGGAACGAATGCGCCTTTATCATGGGATCCGGCGCGGTTATAGTTTGGTAGAAAGTTTATTGTGGCTTCACAGGTGGTTGCCGTTGGGGGCGGTTATGACTCTTCATGATCTGGTTATGATCCATAACTTTCAGATAGGTTTTTATCAATTATCTTCTCTACCCAGCCAGAGTAACCGACTTGTGGGTTTACAGCTTTGGAGCCCTACATATTTCCCAAGAAGTGACTTGAGCATGTCGAAGCTGTCACACCTGCTCACTTTTTATATTTCATCATACACCACCGCCTCTCCGCCAATTTGGCCTCATACGTTTTGGAAACATTAACATTGGGGGGAGGGAGCAAAGCCTGTATCCCCAAACCCACCCCCTCCGCCTTAAGACATGCACCATTGACGAATGAACAAGATCGAGACTGATTACTCAACAATCTGACAATTATGTAAACCTTCGAAAATAATGTTATTCGATGTGACATCATACTATATGTTACTGAAACATTTAGACATTTTGTCAAAGCCCCCGAGTGCTGATGATTTAGTTGTATAATGTATAGCCTCTGATTTTCTGACATTCGAATTAGATTAAGAATTAGGAAATTTTGAAAAATACATTGTGGTCACATGGTGACAGACCATGTTTGAAATGTCTATCATCGAACTTCGAAGCGAATGCACAGTCCCTCATTGTTTATTCTGCGTTATTCTTCACTTGCTTACGTCTTTCTATAGTTTTTACGTAAGAATGAAAAAAAGAACAGGTATAAGGCCTCCTTATTTTTGCAATGCTTTTGGAGCTTCTTAAGGAGCTTGTTAGAAATAATTGACATAATAACGCCGTAAGCTTTCCACATAGTTGCTATCTTCATCGTTGATATGTACTGGTTTCTCTTGACTTTGTTTTAACTTACCTCACAACTTTAAGGCATCAAAATGTCGAGCTATATACACCTTGACGGATTTGTCGTTGGTCTCAGGTATATGGATGTGGTTCATTTGGGGACCTGCGATGGACCATCACCGATGTGTGTAATGGGTGAATCAGGGATGAGACATGATCTGAATTTTCGTTCTCTGAAAAGTGCAAATGGGACGGGGGTGGGGGTGGGGTAATAATATTTTAGATCAATCGTTCTATTAGGTTGCCTCTCAGTTTAAAGTGAATGTTGGCACTTTGTGAAATCATGAGATAGATATCAGGCCTATTGCCTGTCAATATTCAGGACAGCCGACTAGTTATATTCCTTGTTATTTTTTGAGTTTTTGGTGCTTGGAATGATTGCAGCTGCATAGTTGCTGATGGAAGTTAACAGTACTAGTAATCATGTTGAACGATATCTCTAAAATGTGCCATTTGAACTGTCTATCTATAGTTCATGAATTCACACATTCTATAAGGTTCATATGCTCACATGCTGAGTTAGGCAGCTGCATTATGTAAGATATTTCCCCAACTCACATAATTATTATGCGTTAAGTAGAGAGACGGAGGGCTCTCTTAAACTGCACTAAGCTATGATAATCTGAAAGTTTGAGACACGTGTTTTTCTTCTCACACTCAGGTAAGTGTCCTTGCGTTATCAAATTTTTATTCATCTTTTCCTTTAAAAATCTTTGCGATGTTTTCGAAGCCGCCACGATCGCTGATGCAAGTCCCCCCCCCCCCAAATTACGCACCTGCTTCCTTTCTGCTATTGACAAAGATACAACTAAAAATGACAAAGAAGCTACTCATATATCGCCGTTCCTTTGAAAGTCACCGCCCATCCATATGAAGCAATAGGTTCCTATCACAGAGGATGCTGTTCGTTATTCCGAAAGTTCGTTATTCCGAAGGTTCGTTAATCCGAAACACACAAATTCCCTATACCTAGAGGTTCGTTAATCCGAAAATGAAAAAGGGTTCGTTTATCCGAACATTTGTGGCAATATTCCGAAGGTTCGTTACTCCGAAGGTTCGTTAATCCAAAAATGAGATAGGGTTCGCTGTTCCGAAGGCTCGTTTATCCGAAAATGAAAAAGGGTTCGTTATTCCGAAGGTTCGTTAATCCGAAAATGAAATAGGGTTCGCTATTCCGAAGGCTCATTGATCCGAAATGATATAGGGTCCGTAACAAACCTTCGGAATAACGAGCTTTGTTTCATTTTCGGATTAACGAACCTTCGGAATAACGAACCTTATTTCATTTTCGGATTTACGAACCTTCGGAATAACGATTCTTCGGAATAACGAACCTTCGGAATAACGAACCTCCGGACTAAAGAACCTTCGGAATAACGAACCTTCGGAATAACGAGCTGTAACCCCTACAGACAACGCCAAACTTGCTTTGTTTGGATGGTGTGTTATGACCAGCTGGCTGACACGCACTCGTTAGGCGTTTTCACATCAGCTCGATGTTTCGAAATAGCGCGCTATTTCCTGACTTGGGAAATTAAAAAATATCTCGAGCTTAGATTTTTATCGGGCTGATGTGAAAACGCCTACTGACAGAGTAGTGCATTCTGATAGTATCTGCATGAAATAGACGCTTGTCAGAGAGAAGGCGAAATTTATTATCATTAAGAATCCGTGTATTTGATAAAAATGACTTTTTTAAAAAAATCAATAGAGTCGAATTGATGACGTGTGCCTGGAATATCCACGCGGGAGCCCTTCGAATATGACCTTAAATGGTAGTTCATTGATGACCTCAGAGGAGGAACGACTCCATACTGCTTACGTAGTTACGTTGCATATCTGCTCAGTGTGAAGTAACGTCAAAAGCAGACATGAAATCAAATTGATGGAACTGTTATGCAGTCTTCTCACAACTGTATTTAAGTACACATGTATACGCCTCAATAAGCCAGTTGGCTAAAGTCGGGTAGCTATTCAACAAACTAAAAAATACGTTCACACAAACACATGCCATGATTGCTCGATAAATCATAATGTATATGTCATGAAATGTCGAATGCACCGTGTCTTATACCATAAACTCCGTTAGATATGAGCGCACTCCGGTCAAAACACTGCAGCTTTACGACTTGAAGTTGACGAAAATTGGATTGAATGGCACTGCGGGATTCCAGAGAACTTTCTACGCGGGCATAGATAATTTCATGAGATTGCCCCCGTTTTATCGACAAGTACATTGCACCTTTTGATGCGTGTATCTCCAAAACATCAGTACTCAATATCAGTCATCCTCGCGATTAGTTTGAAGAATCACGAATAGCTCGTTGTCTAAACAGCCGGCCATGAAAGATCCATCCTTTCCTTAGATAGTCTAGACACACACAACACTAGTGCAAACATACATGTAAGTCAAAGATATCAATAGGTGGTCACCCCCTCCCCATTTCTTTTCAAACACACGCGCACACATACTCTCGCAGAAAATCAAATAGGTATAATTGTACATCCTTGCTTCTTCTACACTCAATATCCCAAAGGTAAACTTTCTTCAGTGGTCATAAGATCCGCGGAGCCAACACTACAGTGAATAGAGTTTTGTGTTCTGAGAGGACAAAAGGCACATGTCATTTGGGCTGTCAAGTATGGCCCTAGCAGGTACTTAACGATTGCAAATTATCCGTCATTACGTGACAGTTGATGACCATTAAAGTCGTGACTTTTAGAATATGATGTAAAAGGCATTTTGCATGGACAGCAAGTAACCTCAAGCAACGCTACTCAAACATCAGCTATGTTGCCTCCTTTGATTCTCCTCATCCACCTTCCGCGTTATCGAATCCCTTCATGGTTGTATAGATGCCAAAGTAGGGGGAGAGATGATAAAGCTATCCGTGTCTGGTATATCAAAAGAGAAAAAATGATAAGGGGTCACCTGTGATATAAAAGGAAAGCCAGGAAGGAAGCTTATGTTGCTCCTGCATTTGAGAATCGATTCGCCTTCCCGGACTCTTATATTGGCAAAGACACATATGTAGAACGGAAACACGAATTATAAAACCAAGGAGGTCCAATTTTCATACAAGTGCTTAGCTAATGTTACTGATGGATCTGGAGCCTCCTGCGTCAGTATAGAAAATTGCTATACATATATAGGCCAACATGCATAACTACTGAATACGTATTTTCTCCTGATAGTAAGAGATATTGTTTTGCTTCGGCGTAGATATGGTACTAATTCATATGAGACACACACACACACAAAAAAAAAGATTCTCAAAGAAACACATTAAGTATAAGAAACATGGCCTCTTCCTTTCCTTTGCCGAGTATAGAAAAAATCCTTAAAATCTGAGAAATACAATCTATTTCTACTCTATAGCTTTTTTACCACACGTGCCAGTGGAGGAACATTATTTTGCAGGTTCGAGACCTTGGACATAATAGTTGTGGGTTGCTCATACCACTTTTTACAAAATGTGACTCACACGTGCGGGGTGCTCTGTTTTGTTTCGTGGATTCACACCAATATAGATTTAACCGGAACTTCTCGCATTCACCTCAGCTTAGAAATGGACGTACAGAGCAGGTTTATTCGTTTCCTTCTTCAGTAGATGATGAGTTTGGGAGGGAGACTGTTGCGCTCATTCAATAAAAATTTTCAAAGAAAATAAAAAGGATTCCGAATTTATCGATGTTGTCAGCTTCTTTCGACACCAAGTGTCTTCCATATCTGCGAAAGCCATTGCATCAGCCCTATAGATATAGGTATATAATCATAATCATATTTATTACAAGCGTCTACAACTGTCCAGGTTACCACCCGTTTCAATGTGCTTCATAATATTGTGCACGTTGTTCCAGGTGTTGATGTAGTAGGCGTTGCCGTTTTAGAAAAACAAATCATTATGATTTGAAGACTTGAACTTTAGAAAGATTGTCTAATAGTAGAAAAGTGCGTGCGTCTTCGTTGTCAAATTTGCAAATTAGAGATGGTGTGAGAAGCGCCGACAACTGACACTTCGTGGGAGGGATACTAGTACTTTTAAAAAAAAGAGAAAAAAAATTGTGTGACGGTGAGCTACATAAAGAGGTGAAAAAGCTTCGCTGACTCACGCTGAGTTGCTCTTGACCTGTCCAGAGAGCGTCATGGTGGCTAGATTAAGGCAAGTGACATATTATCAGGTGCCTCATCAGTACTCCAGTGGACTTTAGGGGCTGTATGGTGGTGCTGTCAATCCACTTTGGTCTTAAGATGTCAGTCATAATGACAAGCTATCATTGATGACTTTTTACTTCTTTACTTCTTCCCTAAGCAAGGGATTTTCCTTACAATGAAGGCCATTGAAATTTCCACCGAAGTGCATCTGTCCGATATCATCGATATAGATCTAAGAATACATGAATACGTGAAAGATATTAGTTCAAACAACGAAAGCGATGAGCAATAATCTAAACGAACTTATGCCGACACTGTGTGATTTTTGTATTTCATCTTATTTAAAAACCTAAACCATCTCGCTATCGTCTGAGGATTAAAGGGTTTGTTGTATTTTTTTTACCAAAGTTTAAAAATTGTGATGAGAGTGTAAACGGTGTGCCATTTCAAGCTCCTATAGCTCCACTCGGCGCTTATCTTAATATAAATCGAGAAAAATGTGTCATCCATTTGTACAGAAATCGATGTGCCCATTCATTCTATGGAGCTCTCAACGATGAAGCGTTGATGGGGATGCACAATAACTATAGAGTTACCGTAGACGCGAGATTTACATACCAACCTGTGAGCAAATCGTCAGTGCTGAAATAGCTTTTCATTGCAAGCACATTAATAACTTCGGGTATGGACCAAGCAACGATTTATCACATTCACGCTCCACAACGCATCATGATTGTATAGTGGTGCTGCTAGTGAATGCGGCTAACTGTATAAGTCAAGAAAAACGCAATTACTGTAATCTACATCGCACCAGAAATAGATCAGAGTAATTCTCTGGCATAGTTCCATAATTATCATCATTATTATCCGACTGATCCAGCTCCCAAATAAAATGATAACAACAACAACGTATACTCAGCAATCCATTCATGAATGGTTGTCCGCCAATGACAATCGTGAAGGAGTCTTCTGGCATTTTACTTGCCAGGGCATTTTTTTTTCAGTATGTTATGTTCCTTTCTCGAATACTTTTTCCTGATAGACCATATTATACAGTTTCCCGCCATCCATTCTGGATCCCTGTGACTTTTCGACATGTGGAAGCAAACTAGGCATTTATTATTTTGTTCAGGGGGACGATTACAACACAAACAAGACAGTTAAAGTCAGCGCGACTTTTCGAACTACACCAACGATCATAGCAGACGATTTGCGTCGATCATGTCGATATAAAGTAGCGATCGATTAAAGAATTACAACTGAGAGGAAAATGTTGCTTCTTTGTTGGAGCATATTTTGTTTGTTTGTTTATTTGTTTGTTTGTTTTTGTTAGGTCTTCGTAATTACGTCATGCTAAATTTTGTGGGTCAGGTAATGTACGTTTACCTGACCAATGCTTCTTTTGTTGTTCTGACTTACAATGTATTGAATATTGTTGAACTGTTTTCAACCTCATTCACATAAACCAGACGATACCACTGGTTTTCCTATTTCAAATCGAATCATGATATCAATCTAAATATCACAAAAACCAGGCGATACCGCTGGAATTTCCTATTTCAAACTGAATAATTATATCAATCTAAATATCAGGAGACTAAAGGCTCGAATTAATTTCTGTAATTCAAGAGTATCTCCACGGCTTACTTTTATTGTGTGTGTGGCTACTTACACTCAAATTTCTTTATCAGCCACCAACAGAAAGGGCAATACTTGTAATTATCATTTTCCTCTCTCGAGTTTGCACATGGGTGGTGATGATATTCGGCGGCTTACGATTCCGGTTCAAAATTGCATAAGAAACATTATTTCGGACTGTCTTTACTGGACGCCCTCCCACCTTAGGATGCTAATGAGTGACATGTTAATAAATATATTACTACATGTATTGTGATCATTTAATTTAGTCAGCATACATGGGAAGCATAAGGACATAATCTTATAATCATAATCTCATAAACATAATCTCTATGGAGAAGACATAAACATGTTTTGAAGTGTCAAACTTTTGATAATGTAGCCGGATTTATTTTCAGAAAAAAAAAGTGCTCATCGAATTTAGCGGATGCAGTTTTTCCAAGGACAAGGCGAACTTCTGTTTTCAAACTTTACGAGGAACCCAATAATGCAATTAACGTATGGAAATGTCGTCTTGGCTGCTGTTATTTTAATAGTAATATCAGCCCTTTCATTACCAATTAGTAAAATTTGCTCAAATTTTTGCGTTAACTATGGACAGCAAATTAATGTTGTATTCAGAGGGTTGATAGGCTAACCAGGCGATGGTATTAGGTGCACCCGAATGCTCTATACTGAAACTCCTCCTTTAATTTTTGCCCGTTATCTCGTCTTGGTGGATTATATAGCAGACTACGACTTTTCTCATTATCATCGGCGACTTGCGTGTAATGCAAGGTCAATGGCATTTTGGCAGAGTGGTGCTCCTGTGACGGGTAACGTGTGAATGGAATGCGACGGATTTTGTTGGAGGTGCTCCGGACATGATTCCCCGGCGAGCGAGACAGGTAACGCCCATGGCATCAGGAGTTATTCGTGGGTGTCACCCGTGGTGTGGTGAATACGATATGAGATGGGAGATACGACCTGAAGTGGTAACGAGTGTCTGTACGCCCTGTTCGATGATGATTATTTTGGTTTTTTTTTAACAACGTCGATATTTCTCTGCGGCACAGACAAAGTCGGACAAATAAATGATTTTGACAAGATGCGTGCAGGTGCAGAACGTTGTATCATTTTCTTTTCTCTCTCACACACATTCTGTTCTCTTTTTCTATCCATCTATCCATTCATTTCAATTTATATCATAAATTGGTTTTCTATATCCGTTCATTTGTGTGTCTTTGTAGATCCATATAGCAATTCATTTCTATTCAAATTTTCTGTATGTCATACTCCCATTGACCTTTCTCCTTAAGCCGTGTTTTTTCTCTGTAGACCCATTATTACGCGATTGTCATAATTAAAGTGTATTTTTGCAGTGAATTACAAAAGTGCAGGTGTAATCTTTGCCATGTTCCGTGGCTTGCGGTGATCGCACTCCTGTCACATTACTCGCTTTTTGATCGGTTCCTTGCAATTCCAAGAGGGTCACGGCCAAAAGCTGGCGGTGGGAAGGGAATATTATGTTACTCATTCTTAGAGTCAGTTAATCACTTATCACATCTCCGTCATAACAGTTTTGATAATCCATCTCAAAAGTGTTTGTTTCTCAGCCTTAAAAGGCATCAACACTTTCCCTGACCCTGTCCCTCCCTCTCAATTACCGCGACAGTTTCAACACATGACTGTCAGTTCTTAGCCCTGTTCTGCCTCTATTCTCTTTACCCCCCCCCCCCCCCCCCATCACATGTTTTCAGCGACTCTGAGACTCTCCTCAGTAATTTCAATCAACTTTGATTAGTTCATATAGCAGTCAGTGAAACCCGTATTTCGGATCGTTTTGCACCTACAAAATGAATATCTGCAGTCCCCTCCATGAAACACTCTGTAGTGTTCTAATAAATTATTTTGTCCACTTGTATGTATACATCTACACGTATATCAAGACTGTCGTCTATCTTCGCCATTTAGATGTTTAGTTTTCCCCCTTTTTAAAAAGAACTCCGAATCTATTCTATCGGGAGTGTCGGTAACTTAGATTTTAATTTCGGTTCATGTTCTTTATTTCGTAATGATGGTTGTTAAATGTTTAACTTTCGAGGCTCTATGGAATGTGTACACCACATATCTGTATAGAATACCCCACCATGAACTTTCCTTAACCATTGTTAACCATCAACCCATCCCTATATGTTACTGTTATTTTAGATCACAAGCCGTCATCATTTGTTTATCTCAAGTTGGTATCAATGTCTCCATCGATGATTTTGTCTGGACATAATATTCCCCCGCGGGAATCTTGTCCGGTATTTGCCCGCTTCCCTCCCGTCGGTACTCGTTGCTGGACCCTTCTATTCCTGTTTTTCCAAGAGCTCATATTTCATATGGTGATGATAAAAACGAATGTTCTCAAAATGTGAGAGCAACTTAGCTGTGTAACAGACGATACCACGCTCTGCACGGCGGGATGTTTTCCCGCCCAATCACGACCTTAAATCTCACAGAGAACGCGTTCGAGATTGGGACCCTCTTATCATGATCTCACTGTCAACGTTAACAGGACAACCGTTTCGGGTTAGTTGGACAAAGTGCCATAAATGTGGCTTGAGCAGACGTGCAATAGCAGTTGTCATTGTTTAACTTTTCTCATCTATTTAATGACTTATTGATTACAAAAATACCGACAGAGAAATATTACGTAGGCTTTTATGGCTAAAATGTAGAATGCCTCGGCGATATTCATTTTCCATTTACCTGCTGCACATTCACGGAGAACCGGCTGTGTGATTCGACTGTGCCTAATAAATTCTGAATGCAAGTCATTGTTATTCTGTACTGAAATTCATGCTTTTTCTTACAAAGCTTACTATTGAAATGTCACTGTTGATCACTTTCTGTGGATGGAGTGATCGATCAGCGCCTTAACTCTTAGCTTTCATATACAGTTGTTATAGCAACAACACAACCATGGTAACTTGGCTTGCACAGTCGAGCCTCGGACTGTGATTGTACTTAGATTTCACGTTAAAGATAAACGTAGTTTTCAAAAGCCTGCAGAAACTGTATATTTTTGCTCTAAAACTGGCACATGCACATGAATGTGTGAAGTAACGCTGTGCAATAGCACGATTTCATTTGGGTAATGACCAGTTTCCAAAATATTAGGGAAAAAAGACAAAAGTACGTCGAAGGTATTTCAATATGAGAACATATCCTACCGTGGCTGCTACGGAATGTTTTATAATCAATTATCGATTATCGACAAATCGGCCCACAACAATACCCATCGATTTTCCGCACGAGAAGGAATTGCATGCAGCTTGTTGGGAAATACGATTGGTAGGGCACGATCAACCATCACGTACCAACCCACACTGAACGTTGAGGGTTCTTCTGGAATAAACGTACAGAGATATACTACGATCGGAATTATTTCACACATTTGATCTCAAAATACTACAAAACAACTCAATATCCTGGCAAATTGCATGACTCACATCAGTTTCTTGGTAGACCCCTTCGAAATATAACAAGCAAATTCCAAATGGTGGGAGATAATATTGATCCCTTTCTGCGAACTGTTTTCACCTTTAAGAAGGCGTGTAAACACACGCATACACGCACACACACTAACGTAAACACGCAGACGACAACATAACATTCCTGCACACCAGCCATAAACTTGATATGAGATATTTCCATCACTTGTGCTTGACTGGCGTGTCTTCCTTTCACCGTCTAGTCCGAGGAGTTAGCCCTTGGATGCATCTCAATCAGGCCCTCTTTGACTGACTTCTTCACTGCTGGTCATGTCTCCGGGTAAACTGACCCCAGCTTCAAGTGTGTCCGCAGTATGCAATTCCATAATTCCAATCTCAGCCCTGGAAGGAAACTTTATGTCTTACAGCGTCGATCGTCCTGTTTGGCAGTTATCCAACTTTTCAAAACACACGTCTGTAGACAATGATTTTACATTTGCATCAGAGCTGTACGAGAGAGGAAGGAGGATGGAGTATGTCTCATCTTAGAGTGGTGCTGATTAATGATTGAGATTCTGAATGTTACGTGTTTTCGAATTTCCGTGAGCCTGTACAACGTTTCCTTGTATTGACTTGTTTTTGTTTTTGTTTTTGTTTTTGCAAATCGTGCCTTGAAGGCAATAATGACCACCCACCAATGCCCCCCCCCCCTCTTGTCGAGTAACGTGTTCCAATCATTTGCAAACTAAATATTGATACAAAAAATGAGTGCCAGTGTCTCTAAAATTAAAACTTATGATATTGTGGCCATCTTTCTTTCTTCATGGTGATTTCTTTTATCTCTATCCCTGTTGGAAAAAAAAAAAGTTTGTCAGAATAAGCATAAGACAAGACTATTTCCTACATCAATTCGACCTGTGAATTTAGAAGGATTAGTTTGGACGAGGACAGAGGATAAAATTTTCTCTGCTCATCAACTTGACCCCAAGAGATGAATCCATCAAAATCAAAATTGACAGCATTGAGACCCGGACGTGTCCCGTTCATCAGGGCGGGAGGGCTTGAGATGAGAGGGGAGGGGAGGAAGAGGGAGTGAAGGAGCCGTGGAAGACAGAGAGCCATGTCAAGTCTGTCGAGATGAAAATCATTTGTGTCGTTGAATTAGTGGGGTAATGAATGATGTACGAATGGGCGAACCCCAGCTGCAGAGAACGGCAACGAAAAAAAAAGTGGTGTTGGAGAATAGCACGGAATGTCGCGTGTTCCCGGAATGCCCTCTACATGGGAGACAACTGAACCAGCGACGATAATCATCCATACAGACACTAAGTAATAACGACTTGATAATTCTGTGTTCCGTGTTAAGATGACAGACATTGGACAATTTTGACGGGAGTGGACAAAGTTTACAAACATTTTCGAACTTGATCTTTATAGCAAAGATTGATGGACGACCAAGATCTTGAACGACCATGGCAACAATCACATTCCCAGCACTGAAATATAGCATGTAGGTAAAGGTGACTTATGAATTACTTATCATGAGATCCTTTGAAAAATATTTCATGAAAGTTAACACATTTAGCCTCTTGATCACCTGTGAGTTTGTATGTCACATGATGAAAGATGTCATCACTTGCAGAGTATATCCCTTTGAGCGTGACGAAATAGCTTCTTTTTTCACTTGTATCCAGCCATGTCTTTTCGACACGACATAAGTATCTTCGCTGTGATCACTCGGACCACGCAGAAACTACCTGGCATGTACTTGGATTTGCGGAGCTATAAACAAATATTACCCAATCTTGTATAAGAGACAGCGAGTGTAAATGGCATAATGGTGGAAGCATCGAATTAGACCAGCTTATCACGCGTATTTAAACTTTATGCATACCTTTTCACCAAGGATTTTTCCTGACAACCAAAAAGTTTGCAGGACAAAACAAAAACTGATCCGTGCACATGATTGTGTATTAAACGCAATGAGTAGGCCTATTCGTACATGTCGATAGAATAATTTTTTTTTGTCACTTGGTACAAAAGCCATAATTTTTTTTAAACACATTGTTTAAACTGGCTTATTGTCAAAGAAAGTGATCAGTTGAACTGTGAGTGTGGAGACAGGCTTAATTTTGGGAGGAGATCTATATCTTAAGCGAAGACACTGTGGACAGTGTAGAAGACTCGTGACTTTCGATCTGAGGTTCCAAGATCGAACCATATCTGTTGATATAATGTTTTTATTCCTACTTCCCTGCAGCCCTCAATAACTTCACATTTCTGCCAGCAATGCTCATAAATCCTTTGAGCAGAGCGTTTTTCCCCCGACACGGGAGAACGTGTCGGCATTATAGTGCCATCCTGACACTACCATCTGACTGATGTAGACGGTCTGAAAGTCAAGGGATCAAACCTCTGAACCTATCAGTCGGCACATTCGTGTTTGATCCAATCTCGCTCGAGTATCTTCCACTTCCGATTGCATTCAATCTCCCCCTCGGTCTGGGGTCCACCTGCTTAACTCTTGGTATCAATAGAGAGTGTTTATTGATCAAAAGAAAAGTGTAATGTAGTAAGTAAGACGTGCCACGTTCTTTTTCGGCACGACTACCAACAACCACCTCGATCATGTTGATCGCGACTGATGGAAAGACGGAGGGAGGATGAGGTCATGGAAGAGTCTGTTTCCATGACAACGGATATACTCTGTCATATTTTCACAGAGAGAAAGACAGCCACGGATCTCATTAAGGGTATGCTTTCGTATTTGTTTGTTCTTCTTTCTTTCTCCCTTTTTAATCAGTCTGCTATGCTGAAACCTGAGTGAACCTCTCTTCCCATAATGTCTTTAATCTGAGCTCCTCAAGTCTCATCACCGTCTGATGAGGAGGGAGGAATCTTTGGTGGTATATATGAGCCACACCCTAATTTGATCAAACACACACGCATATTGAAATCGTAATAAATAAGAGTAGAATTCAGGGGATGGTCGAAGGGAAGAGAAGAAGGGGTAGGCCAGCAGCAAGTTGGTTCGACGACATCAAGAAGTGCACAGGAACAAACATCGTTGGCGCTACTAGAATGGTAGCCGACCGCACTCGGTGGAGAACTCTTTTGCGGACCACACCAGCATATCATGTGTATGCAACATGACGAAGAAGAATTGTTTGTTTGTTTGTTTGTTTGTTTGTTTGTTCATTTCCATCTGAGAGATGGCTGGATAGCCATCTCTCAGAAGCGAGAAGAAGACATTGTAACAAAGAACTAAGAGGGCTGGCACATCATCTTTTAGGGAGAAGCATTTGCACCATAATATCTATAAAGCATGACGTCACGACCTTTTTCAAATCTTTTATTCGGCACATTTCCTTCCTCTTGTTTTTCCCGCCTTTTAATTTTTCTTGTATGACAACTCCTGTAATCACATGGAACATGTTTGCCACAAGAGGATATACTTCTACTTCCCACGTACGTGCTCATGTTTTGGAGGTCCTGAGGAGGGTTAATAGGAAAACCAATGGGGAGGGAGTTCAGATTTAAGGGACGGAAAGCTAAAGCGGCGCTACTTAACCCTTTGACCCCGGAATTGTTTTCTTAGCGTGACACGTCTATTATAAATCAATCCAGCATGTCACAGCGTTCGGTTCTGGGAACTCCCTGCAATGTAGGTCCCTGGCGACACGACCCGACAAACGCGAACCGTCTGCCACAAGTCGGATATCATTAGTTTAGAAATTAAACTTGTCACCTTTGACAGGATCGTGAACTCTCGAAATTGGAAAGTTGTTAACAAGTGTGTGCCCTGATGTTATACCTTTGAACCAGAGGGTACGAAAGGTGAAGCCCGCATTTAGCTAGAATTGGCTTGCACTTTACCTCTTGCTCGTTTCCCTGGACGCTTGAGTTCTTAGTGTTGGTCCTATCCTTTTTCACTACAATCTGTAATGTTTTATGTCATCATAGAATTATGAATTTAGTTTTATTGGATGGTCTTGTAGATACTTTAGAACACGATATTCAAGAAACACAATATGATACATGTAGGATATTTCGTTCTTTTAGATGTCCGAATCAATTTTCCCTCTCCAGTGCGTATGCCCTTCTCATGATCTGTAAACTGGTATTAGTCTTTACGTTCAGTACTGACGTTAGCTGGTTGATATGATTCGTACACCGGTCTACCTGATGGACACAATGTACTCATTCTTTGTTCTTCATTCGATCACCATATTAGGAATTATTCTTCAAGCCTATTTCCCAGAAGTGTTTTCTTTCTTCTTCTTCTTTCAATCCATCACTTTGTGTAAACAGTATATTTCTCTGCGCACATCATTTCAGGCTGCATTCAACATGAACTAATCTTATGAAACAGGCGTTTTTACAGCATCAGCGCATTAAAAGGCGTTCCAATACTCGAAGTGCGGGCGTGTTCCAATAGAAGCAGCTTGAAGATAGTATTACCAAATACCTGGTTTGTCTAGACACACGTAAGATGTCTAGCGTGAAGGGATGGGTCACACTCGTAGAAATCAAACAAAACTCATTGATTGAGGCACATTAAGTCCTCTCAAAGAAAAACGGAATGTTGTGAGTCCTACAAATAGTGTAAAACGGGGGTGGAATGTGGTTATCTCTAGAATCCACATCACTACATAGCTCCGCTGCTACCCAGCAACCAGAGCAACGGCGTGCAATGTGTGAGGTCCCACGCTCACAATCATATAGGTTATAAAGACGCACCTCTCGGTAATTTATTCACTATTGGTTCAAATCGGCGATTCACAGACGGCTTTGTGATAATTGCAACCGATTACTAGCGTTATTTAACCCTATCACCAATGTCTGTACCGTATTGCATAGCAACGAGCTTCTATGAATATAATAGTGATGGGATTGTACGTGTCTGAATGGATGATTTCCCGATGCTCGAAGCAGTTCAACCAAAAACATTTCGTGAAATTAGTGACAGGACATTATTCTTTAATATGTTATCTTGTTTGCTACATAGGTATGCACTATTTAGCTTATAACAGTAAAATAATGTAATACTCTTAGAACAAAATAATGTTGTTAATACTAACCAGAGAGCTCGTCATTATGGCTTACCGGGCTGACATGGCATCAAGTAATGTATTTGCTTGCAGCATGTGAAATATAAAACATTTGCACTGCAGGTATGGATCAAATTCGAAGATTACATTATGATCAATGAGTTTCCTGTATGATTCATTACAAGACTTTACCTTCAATAAATTGTTGCATACCTGTACACTTCGTCTTATTTTTCGTGTAAGTATTGCTGCTTGCCAGTTTATTGGCATACTATGCCCATTCATATCAAGCTCACACAGAAAGCTCGGTGTCTCGGCTGGTTGACAGATCCCATCATACGCAGACCAATCCTAGCATTGCCTAGGGTGCGATGTGAAGTTACTGGGCATGTGTCGTCCACGGCAAGGGTATAATTATCTGATGTTCGGTAGGGGCTGAACCCTGGACTTCATGATTATGAGTCACACAAGTCGAATCACAAGGCCTCGACAGAAATAGCTTCTTCGTAATACAAACTGACATCTTAGCGACTAAATACACTATGACCTTTTGATGTGACCGTAGAACGAGAGATTTTTAGCAAGAATTGATATCATGATGGAACTTAGAAAGAATGACCGAGAAATCCTTCGCCTAGCTAATCCAGCTGTTGCAAACCAGAACTCAGACATTCTTTTCTTCGCTTAGCAGAGACTTAACAACCTCGCAATGTGCTTTCAAGAATTGTATTTGATTTACAGCACCATTTTCTTGGAACTTCGCTTTCGTTTGCTGCAACCTATCTCTGCTAGAAGGACATAAGAGAAGGAGATAAAGCATTGGTTTGAAAGAATTATCCAGTCTTTGTATTAAGGTCGTAAATCCTTGCTCTGTACATGATTGCTGAGCAGTGGATGCAAGAATAACCAGGTTGTTTTCTGGAGGAGCAAATTATTTTCTCTTTGAACTTTTCTCCCTCACATTATTGTTCCAAGATTCTAAAGTCTACCAAGGAAACAACTTTAAGGACCATTAATATGGTTTCATGATTTTTTTCTCTCTTTTTCTGGAGATTTTAGCAGCCAAGTTAGAATTGGTATTGATCCATCATAATATTTCGTGTAAATATCATTCAGTGCCATTGTAGATACAGGTTATATGTCGAAAGCATCAACCTTTTTCTGCTAAAAGTGCAAAAAGTCACCCCCCCCCCCCCTCCCCGGCGGATAAGGGAAAATATTCAAACGTTAGGTCATGGTAAACGGTAAGTAAAGGTATAAACGAGGTAAGGGTCAGTATACAGATTTTCTCGAACAGTAGCACCCCATGTGAATGTGCACTTCATTGGGTCGATTATCACCGGGATTACATGTACACGCTACCAAAATGTTGGACTTGCATGGCCTTGATTTTATGCTACTGGCAGCACATAGATAGATTATAACTATGATCTCTCTTCCTGTGAAATATGAAAATTTCGTACCATGTGGCATGAGGTTCAACAACAACAACAACAACAACAACAACAACAACAACAACAACAACAACAACATCATCATCATCATCATCATCATCAGCAGCAGCAGCAGCAGCAGCAAGTCAATTTTCCCCAAGTTGGCAGCATTATTACTGGATGTGACGAATATATAGAAATGAGGGAAACGGCCAGTCGGCACAGCACCCAACCTTTAGAGCTAGATGATTATTTGGTTAACAGACTGTGTATACCCAAATTGTTCAACGTGATGATTTCATCACCTCTGGTGTTGCTAATTGAAGTCGTATCACAGCCGAGACATTGTCTTCTGTGAGCAGAGAGATAGTAAGAGGCTGAACGTCTGACATCTCCCACGGAGCCACATTGTCTGCTCTGATGTATACTTAAAACAATGTGAGAGGCCTGCTTTTGTCAATAATGAATAAATATGAAGCGAAACACGGAAGTTTTACGTCTGCAAGAAACCCCACTCTATTTTAGAGCGAACCGCAAACCGCCACACATTACGAATTCGTCACTTCGCGATGTTACAACCAGGCGAGGATTGACAGGAATCATTGTTTTAAGGGGTGAAAACGTACAAAAACTTAATCATAACCAACCGGAAATACGCGACCCTTGAAATATTAAAGCTGAGTCACCATGGGGTGCATCTAAATACATTCAAGGAGTATTTCAACAGCTGCAAGTAGTCTGTTATCACGCAGAGTGGGGAGGTAGATTACACCCTGAGAAATAATAAAACATATAGAAATATATATAGAAATAAATATATACATTATATATATATATATATATATATATTCTATATATATATATATATATATATATCAGGTATGCACATACAATTACACAAACATAAAAACATATATAGACAAGAAATGACGGAGGATATTCAATTTTGTAAGTAGGAAATAATGTGAAATAATGGACAGTCACACATCATAGCAATAATGCCAAATTCTTCAAACTTATCAATACAGGGAATGTCGTTTAGTACAAAGTGTTGATTTGTCAGCTGGTTTGTGTTTGAGCTATTCCACAATTTGTTTTAAATATATGTATTCATATCCGGAATGATATCCGTGATAGGTATACACTAGCTGCTGTACCGAGGTAGGATATTATCATCAAACGATAGAGGTGAGCCGAACTCAAAGAAACGGTGCACTGCGGCGCCCAACCATCAGCCCAATGGGAGTCTCTTCCTCCCTTGTTTGCCTGCCTAAGCTCTTCCCACCACTTCCGAGCGCCAGCGCAGGCGACAGGTCCTCCTGCCAAAGCCGATAAGAATTGGCGCCAAATATACCCGCTTCTTGCAACGCGCTCCCCGATATTAGTTTATCAAATAATAATTCTGTGGATTTTTCGACTCACTGAATGATAAAGGATATTTTGTGTACACTGTAATTATGAGCCGCCTCTTAAGCGTAATAAATCATTATCAATGTACGGACCCAGACGCAAAGGTACTTCAGAAACTGTGCCGGTAAATATTTGGATAAGATTGTGAATGATACTTCGCCACTGTACAACCGCGATGCTCTAAAGCTCGTAATGAATTACCTTCTGAAAATCTTTATATCACACGTTCATTATTCTTTCAAGCGAAGTAATGATGATGTTAGTGTGATTATGAACTTTATGTTTTATCTTACTGATTTCATGTACGGGAAATTCTTTTGTCTGTCCGTTATTTAGTCCTTGCAAGAAATGTTATTCCTATGTGAAGATGTAATGTTAAATCTTTTGTTGAAATCAGCTATTGTATTTGCTGGTAAATTTCAAACACTCTTGAATATCAAGCGTACTCAAAGGACGCTTGTTTCGATCAAATAGCGACAAAATTGAAATTGTTTGTATTGATCTTTGCGTAATTAATGTGTATAATTACATTGTCTTTCTCTACATTATGATATAGGAGACATTGAGGTTTGAATCGGAAATTTACGTAGTTGTCATGTATCAGCTCGTTGGCTATCTCTTTAAAAGTGATGGTGAGTGTGTATAGTGTGTAAGTGTGTGTGCGTAATGATGGAGTGTTTGTGTAATAATGGACGCAGGATTCTTTATTCTACTTCGTTAACATTTTCCATCACTTAAACTTTGTTTAGAGACTTCACAATTTAAGCACACACACACACACACACACACACACACACACACACAACACACACACACACACAACACACACACACACACACACACACACACACGCACACACACATGTTAGTACATGAAGATAATCAGTTGACTTCTGTGCGATATTCAGATTTTGCGAGTATGTTTAGACGCATTTGAGTCTACTATTATGAGCACCCTTTTATAAACAGAAAGCATACTGTAAGGGCTAATGAGCAAGATATACATACACATAATAATTACGTTCTGTAAAAGTGGACATTTTCTTGCGAGTTATATTTCGCTCTCTGCCGAGTAAGATGAATTTCGCGTGTTTTTAATTCCGGGGAATCAAGACATCGCACAGCGGTAGGGCCTAATGCAAGCCGTTTCTAGCCGCCCGAAATGAGCGAAAATTTTCACACTGTATGCGAAAATGTCCACTTTGAAAGGACTTTCCCCTTTTTTACCTCCTACGGCTTAGAGATCTTGAAAACTTGAATCATTGAATATCATCTTGAATACAATGAGGCAATCTGAATCTATCAGGAATGGCCCTTTTTCATCGAGAATGACCATGACACTATTGAGAAACTGTTTATCACAGACAGGAACGAAACTATAAGTCCCCAATTTGCCAAAGTTCTTCGGAAGTCTTTTAAAATACAGAACGGAGAGAAGTGCTGTGTGAGTTCTTGCGATCAAGACAGCTGACGTCATACTAGTGGTCCATAAAAAACGATGAAAAACTGTCAAAATTACGTTTATTCTCTTTCACAATATTCTGAAATGACAATGTGAGGCTCACCCAATCGAAACAGCAACCTTACGGCATTCAAATTAGATTTATTATGACCTTTTCTGGCAAGGAAATTACGTGGACTCTACCAACAATATCTTTCGAGGCGCTTGAGTGCATGCAATTCATTAATCTCTGGAACCATCCATGACAGATATTTCCTCTTCAAGTCACCCTCGTTTTCGTCATATCTCTGTCACAGCATACAGGGTACATCATGTTTCACAGTCAGTGTGACTAACATTGGCTGCAAATTATTAAATCTTGACATTTATACTTTACTTTATAGAATTTGACTACAATGGAAGCGGGCATCGTAAACCTTCTCCATATTGGTTTTGTGTTATTAATAAACTCTGAAACCCATTAACTTGATGCAAACTGTCAATACTTTGGGCTTAAGATGTCAACGCTCAACATGAATGTGAGAATGGGTAGACGACTAGGTTGAAGGCGCAAGTATCGGCGGACATGCTCGTAATTCCGAAGGTTCGTTAATCCGAATGTTCGCTATCTAGAAACACACAAATTCCTTATACCTAGAAGTTCGTTTATCCGGAAATGAAATAGAATTCGTTAATCCGAATATTATGCGGCGTTATTTCGAATGTCGGTTAATCCGAAAATGAACTTAAGATTCATTATTCCAAAGCTTCGTTAATCCGAAAATGAAACATAAAAAGTGCGTAGGCATACATACTAACGAAAATTCGGACTTCGAACCCTACATTACGTCGTTTTAGGAATAACGGACTTGAGCAATATTGTGTTCCATTGCCATCGGAAAATTCAATCGTAATGTCAACTTGCTGTACTTGGAAGGCTGCATTTCCAAGATGACTGTCATTATTACACTCACATATTATTATCTAAGTTATATGAAACACTACCACCACTACCACCACCTCTACTACCAACACCACCCACCACCACCCCCCCCCCTCCCTACACACACAGATGGCCCTTCCAATTAATACTGTCTTGTTCTGTTTAACCCACGATGTCTGAGAATTCATCATTCGGACATAAGAATGGGAAGAGTCTCTTCCAAATTTGCCCCTCTCAAATTTGCTTTGGTGTGAGTCAACCAAACAGGGGAATTGGCAAAGCGTGGACGAGGGATGATGGCTGGTACACTGGTTACTCGAAACGGACCGGTGGAAACAATGGCATGTGGATAGGTAGGGCAATTTCACGTGGGCTATTTCATTGTGCCGTAGATATGTGCGCGGGATAGACATAATGCATTCAACACGTCAAACATGTTGACATTCTTTTTGAGGGGTGGGTAAGCAAACGAGAAAGCGGGTCAATAAACTTACAATGGAGGAGGATATTGAATTTCTAGGGTCCTTCCTGATATAACTTACCCCTCAGGTGAGCTTTCGTCTTCAAAACGGTCAACAAATACAGTACATTTTCTACGATATTTTCGCATTTCAACAACTCTTCCAAGCTTCGTAACTGTCGATTACTTGAACTGTATCACTACTGGTTTACAGAAACATGGAGGAACGAGACGTAGGTATGGATAGTACAGAAATGAGCAGTGATATAATTCAAGGTTTCTTAAGTGAATCGTGCCCTTGACGCTAATGAAGTCCAAAATTTTTAGACAGCCCTGAGAAAAAGAGCCTCAGTGCACTTCCCATGGAAATCGCCAAGCCACATAGTAATGCATCATCATGTTGATAATCATTATGATCTTTTTAACCTTGGTAACCCCTTTTCTGTGCTGCAGGACTTTTTCGTACAGACAGATGAGTCTGCCACTATCATCAAATCTCTGGCAGGTAGATAAGGCCTATCAATCTTATACCACTTGGTAAAGGGGAACATGGCGGATAAAACACCTTGGCCATGGGTGAATTTCACTGGAGAGATTTGAACAATCATGCTTTCCCCTTGTGTGTGCGTGTGTATGTATGTATGTATGTATGTATGTATGTATGTATGTATGTATGTATATGTATGTATCTATATGTATGCATGTATTAAAGTATGCATATAAATATGTGTGTATGTCTGTCTGTGTGTGTACATGTGTGTGTGTGTGTGTGCGAGTGTGTGTGTCCAACTTGACACCTGACTTCTGGAAGACACGAGTACAGGTGCAGCTCCCGAATTGACCCGACATGCCGCCTCTCATCTCGGACAGGGCAGTGTAACCCAGCAGAGGGCCTGTTCAAGACAGCATGATATAAGTTTTTGAATAGCTAGAAGCCATGCAGCCTCCCAGGCCCCCGAGTCGAGGTTCAAGTGCTCAGAATGTAGGTCACAGCGGACTTAAAATGGCCGAGATCAGGCTCCCTCCCCCGGGATATAGCTGTCACAACAGTATCGGCCATAGATCAAACTCTTAGCGAAAGCACCAAAGGGACAAATAGGTTTGTTAATGGGAGTGCTCCATGCACAAAGGATGCGTCGTAGTGTATTTAGAAGCCTGTCTGTCTTGGTTCAACTCCCTCCCTTCTCTCTTCTATCTGCTTCTCTTTATAAGACCAGGTCCTCTTTTTTCGTAAATAACTCGGTTTTCTGATTTATCGGTTTATGATTGACTTGCATTATTTTGCCTTCGCAAATTGATAAGGCTATCTGTGCATTGCTAGTACAGTATCTTCTGGCAAAACAAACATTTGGACAATGCGCTTATAAATCATTCGATCTAGGCATTAAGCAATATGTCATATCAACATGGTATTGGTAAAAGTAGAAATAATCTTGGGCAGCATAACCCGAATGGCGGGGAAGGGGTTAGAGTATTATGCACATGCTCATAGCAGGGAAGTGTGCATAGTCGGATCTTGTCGAGGACGCAGTGGGCCTGAGCGCAGGGGAATTTACATTAGCCTATGATATTATTTTGTCATGTGTCATGAGGTGTGTTTCATACGATTTTCAGCATAATCTTTACTGTATTCTTAAAAAAAAGAAGCGAAAAGCACGTAATGCTTGTTTATACCTTTTTTGATATCATGTACAATGTGTGTTTGTTGGGGAATTAATTTACAGGACCTAGTCTTGTGATCGATAAGAACACTCACAATGATAATGAGGTATTCATTCTGTGCACTCCCGTTTTAATGAACACGGTTATAACGAAATTCTGGTTGCAAAGAAGTAAAAATTCATGCGTAACATAATCCGTTATCGGTTATAACGAGATTTCGATACAAAGAAAAAAAAACTGCCTGTCCCGAGGACTTCGTTGTAACGGGAGTTCACTTGTACTAACAGGACGAGATGTAATTCATGAGAAAATGAATATTGTGGTTATCATAAATATTACATTAATTTTTCTTTATTCATTGTTGCCGTGTGCTCCGAAATCGATGATAAGTCAGAAATTAGCAGCTGTTAAGAACCGCCTTGATATGAAACGTGACCTAAGTTACCATTGTAAAAAACTTCAAGCAGGCCATCTCTCGTCTCTCTCTCTCTCTCTCTCCCTCTCCGAAGGGCGGTCTGTCTCTCATCACCATCATCCTTTCAAACAGAAATTGTTGGAATATATTCCACAGAGCTGCCAAAACGAAAACATTTATTCTTAGCGAGGGGTTTAAGTCCTTTGCGAAAAACAGCGTGATTTGTCATCGATCCGGGATCCGGGGCGGGAAACATTTCGACACTCGCCGCGGCGTAAGGGCGTTTCATGTTCTTCTGCATGCCTTACCGGTGGGTCCGCTCCATCGAACCCCACACGTAGTAAAGCCAGATGGGGTTCTATGATGATGTTTGTCTTTCCGTTCCCTAACCCTTTCAGCTTCATCTTACCTCTTTTCTTCCTCCCCCCCCCCCCCCCCTTCTCTCTCTCTCTCTCTCTCTCTCTCTCTCTCTCTCTCTCTTCGTACTTAATTCTTTGCATACGCGTCTCCTCCTTTAAAGGGGAAATCCAGTCCATTACAAGTTAGCCTGATAACAAAGAGTAAGATATTGCGAGTTCAACGGTAAAATTTTGATCGAATTCGGGTGAAAAATAAGGAAGTTATGACATTTTGACGTTCGCAAATTTTTCAGGAAACAATTCTTGAACGGTCAATATGAACATGCAAATGGCAAAATAAGCGTGTCATCCCCTCACAACTTGCCATATGATACCATAGTTTGTATACATAAAATTTTGAAATAATTTAGAAATTTCCCATTTTCATTCAAACGCAATTATGCGTGAGGCTCAATTCCTGGTATATTTAACTGATCACTATTCTGAAGTTATTCAACCAGGAAGAACATCATGTTTCAGACTTCATTGACAGAAACTTTGAATTTTCTTATTTTGTACACGATCAATGGGAAATTGTGAGGTAATGACATTGTTAGCTCGCTCATTTGCATATTCATGTCCACTCTACAATTAGCAAAACTTCAAAATGTCATAACTTCCTTATTTTTTATCCGATTTCAGTCAAATTTTACCATTGAATTCATAGATTTTTATTTTTTTTAATCAGACAAACTTATATTATTATTTGGACTGGATTTCCCTTGTAAACGCCAAGTCTTGTGAGTGCTAAGATTTTTTATGTTTCCACCAGGAGCTGCCGTACGTTGCGATCGAAAAATGCGATTAAACAATCCTCGTGTGGATCTGATGATTACTTTTGTTACCTTCGTCATCCACATCATATTGATAATAATCATTGCTGCCATTGAAGAGTACCATCATCAAGACGTTTATATACTACTGTGACAGCTTGACATGAGACCCGTTTTCGAGACCACACTCTTTAATATACAAATGATGCACAGGACAGAGTGGATCGGTGAGAAATGGATGCGCGAGTTTAACTTTGGAACTGTTTGAACCCACTCGCTGCGCTCGTGGGTTTTAGACTGTTCCAAAGTTAAACGAGAGCATCCAATTCTCACTTGATTCACGAAATAGGCCTGTGCATCAATTGTGTTATGAAATGGGCCCGTTAATTCATGAAATACAACTATTTTCTCCATCATGCGTCCGTTACACCTACGACACTGTACAAGACTTGAGCCATGCGTTCGGATTTTACCGGACGCATGGGTCAGTTTAGATAAGTAAAAACCAATGCATGACAATTGACCAATCAGATTGCAGAGATTCTAAATCCCATTTTATAACACTGTTTGATATCAAGCTCTCGAATCACCAAAATTATTTCACTTTGGAACATCTCACCTTTCATTACGATCTGTATGTATTTCGTTGCTCTGTCTAATTGATAATTTCCCCATATTTTGTCAGTTTAAGGGAGGTCTGGGGCTTTGCAATTTTTTTTCTCTCTCTCTCTTCGAAGTATCTCTTCAATCATATGGTTTCCCGTGACATATGCCCTATTGACTATTTTGTCGTATACTATTATCAGTATTCATAATCTTGTCTTTTGTGGGTGTGTCATGCGTAAGTTTCATGGCTCTGTAATGTATACACCCCTTCTATTGTGTTTTCTATTATGCTCCCCTTTTGATTTGTCAAATTGGTACCTAGCTGACATTTACCTAATTTCTTAGTCCCTATTAACCCACATACACTTGTTTTGTGCTCTCTAAAAAAAAAATCAAGTGAAAATATGCACTCTTGAAGGAGTGAATACAAAAAAAGAGTGAATTTAGAGTGAAATTGGAGTGAATTTTTAGTGAAAATGTTCATTTTCACTCATTTTGGAGTGACCTCAAGGATCACTCGAAGATTTTGGAGTGATCTCTGATGAGGTCACTCTAAAACGAGTGAAAATGAACATTTTCACTCAAAATTCACTCCAATTTCACTCTAAATTCACTCTTTTTTGTATTCACTCCTTCAAGAGTGAACATTTTCACTTGATTTTTTTTAGAGAGTGTGTTCTTAAGCTTTCTGTGTTGCTGTTGTTTGCGTTGTTGTTGTTTTTTTTTACTTTGCTATAGTTTTAAAAGCTATGATATTGCCCAAATGGGTTGGTGTGCTGAGTCAAAATAGCTCTACACGGTGCAGAGTTCCAAGGAGTTCTGTTACAATCCGCTTAAGTCTATCATCCCCTTCCACCATCCAACCCCACCCCTCCCTTCCCATCTCACTCCGAATCTGTCTAGTTTAAAAAAGCCACCAAACACCTTTCGGATGATTTTTTTTTTCAACTTGCTGCCGAATAACAATCGTATTTGGTTTCTCGATCACGTTCACTCCGCAGTGTAGATTTCGCTACTGCTTGAAAGCAAAATAAACTAACGCAAATCAATAAATAAATCAAGGTGATATCATTGCTTTTATTAAACGCCTGACAACGGAATGAACAAATTGTCCCTTATCATTCTTGATTGAAAAAAAAAAATGAAAAAGAAAAAAAAGAGGAAATAGGAAACTTCTAAATCATCAATAAAATGCGGGTTTCTGACATATGCAGCACATGTCAGGCTGTTGGGCACAAGTACACAGCCAATATCCTCCGATTTCAACGTAATAGGACGAATTTTGTCGTTCCCATGGCAACTGAGAAGGAGATACATTCCACTTCTGATGGCGCCCCAGAGTGGAGCATGTTGCGACGGTCCCGGATGTCAACGCGAGATCTAGACATTGCTCACCTTTTCACACCCGCGTGTAATTTTTTGAAGGCAAGACGTGTTGTGTCTTAATATGGGGGCAAAAAACAACCACAGTTGTTTTTCCCCCACTATGTTTTAAAGTGCTACCAACGCAGTTTGATCTGCTGGGTCAGCTTGCCTACGTCAGTTGAAGAATTGCAGTGGTACATTGGCCCCTCTCATTACCATCCTGGTATTACCACATCACCAGTTATTGAGCTCGGTTCGAGTTGTTGTTGACGTCAGTGTTGCTAGGTAGAACGTTCATAAATGGCAACATAACGGCCAGTAAGATGTCCCTATAATGTATAAGAATATTTATGTCAGAATAATTATGCCTTACCGTTTGACATCATCGATTATCAAATGGAAATAGTAATAGATGTATGTGTGTAGAAGGTTCGTTCAAAATGATAATGTATGTCTTCCATTTTGTCGTTGAGAAAGTGAGTGCTTTGCATTTTCCCGAGCGACTTTGTAGTGAAGTATAGTCCTTGTGCTTTCCAAAGTTGCTCGCAGTTTGATAGTAGTGTGATGTAGTTTAATATCACCTGTGCACTTGTGACGTAAAATTGACATTGGTACTGACAAACCTTTTATTTTGCCTTGCATTGCAAATTTTTGGCACAGTAGGTTGATGGTTTTACAACAACAAAAAAAGCGCGCCGTCAGTTATATCTATCAAACAACATCTGCTCAGCTAGGACCAGCTTGTCGTTGACGACTTTAAAAAGAGAGAGAAGTGAGGAATACACGGTCAAATTTTTGGAATGAACTCGTGAACCGAACTGCGCTGAACTCGGAAATGGAATGGGAAACAGACCAAGATCACTTTGGCCAAATCATATTGGTGTTCGGGTGGTGAGGCATGACCCAAGTTTGGTTGCCAGCTTCTCCTCCTGTTTTGGTCACGCAGTCACGAACGATATCTCGAGATTCTTCCAGGGAGGTGACACACCTCCCTGATTCTTCTAAACAAGATGCCATGCCATTTAACTGTAATCAAAGTCCGTTTAGCATCAGGAAAAAGACAACACGTAATCTGGGAACGAATGAAAACAGACTGGTTCCTTTAAATCTCTTTTATATTACTTCCCTTGTGATTGTCTCACGTTGCTGACTTTTCTGGTGTTGACACTCTCTTGGTTTCTCTGTGTGATTGTAGCATTTTCTTTCGTAACGATTGGGGCGTGGTCTGTGGCATAGTGGCTAAGCCTCTATAGTCTGTCAATCCAGGGAGGTGACGTCTCATCTCCCTGGTCAATCGGAGGTCGCGAGTTCGAGCCCCGTCAAGTGCCTATGTCCTTGGACAAGCTATTTTTGTCTTGGACAAGATCTGTTTTTTTGTTTTTTTTTTTAACCTGACCATGTCCCTCTCGACCCACGTGTATATATGGGCCCCTATTATGGGTACCTGGCAGCGCTAGGGTAATTATAATAATCTAGAGCAGCGGCAAGAACTAAAGAGGCTACACTGATTAAAGATACCACATTGTTACTACATCGTACCTTGTATTATCATATACTAATATTTTTCGTGATAATGATTAAAATCATTTTTTATTCATATTTTTTCTCGTATATTATTCCTTCTCCTGTTCTTATTACTTCTATCTCCTTCTTTCTCTTTCTCCCCCCCCCCCCTCTCTCTCTCTCTCTCTCTCTCTCTCTCTTTCGCTCTCATGGTGGGTTAAAAAAGGGGGGAATCTCTCCATCGCTCTCTGTCAGTGCGCAATCACGCACATGAAGAGCTGAAGGTGACTGGAGGGAGCCATTCCTGTTTATTCATTTGTTACCCAGAATTGGAGGTGACTGACATGATGTGTTACCATGACGACGGGATGCGACGAGTCTCTTCTATTCGAAGAGATGTATCACAAATCAGACGGAGCGCTATCGCAGAGCGTGCTCGATAAAGTGCAGGGGAAACAAAATATCACGCTTCAAAATGGCATAAGGCGACGACTCCCCCGAGTCTTTGGAAGAAAAAAAAAGAAGAAGGAAATTGATTTTCGCGCAAATACATGTAAACAAAAGCCTTTCAGGAGTCTAATCCGTCGTGTCAATATTGAGTGTGACTAACACCGTCGAAGTGATGCCAAGTGGCTAAACATGATTGAGGTGATTTGTGGGAGTGTGAGTTCGCAGTCTGGTTCAAACAAATCTAAAGCCTTGAAATTTTGTAAGAGTGCTTCTTGCATCATGCCTTACTAAAGTTAAAAACGCAGTGAAAATCAATGTCAAATATCTGGTACACTAATTCTAGGTTTCTAAAACATCGTCTGGTCCCGTCATGTCATATATCATTGGCCAAAATTACTGTGGGGAAAGGGCGAGTAGACAACGAAATAGATTTCTGACAAAACTTTACGCTAACATAATCAATCATTTGTATCTTTTCTCATCATTTTGTGCCATGGCGCCTATACATCTCTGCGGGAGTATGTGTACGTACAATGAATCATAGATTGTGTGTAAGTGTTTTTTTTATATTATATAGGCCTATCTATTCAAGTCAAAGGGTTCTTTGATTTGTGATCCAGTGACAAGCTTTCTTGCCATATCACGCATATTCCGTCGATTCTCGTGACTACCACACACATTTTGTCGTCAAAAATTATCGTCAGATTATTTGAAAGGAATTCCAAATGATTAAGTGGATGTTTATTTAGAACGACATGCCATTGATGTTCCGTCTACCAGCATTCCTTCTTCCATGAATCATTGGTAAAGTCAGTTTAAAACCTTACTTGGCAGGAGGACAATCAAACTAGTTTGCGACAGTCGAAACTTGTCATCCTCAACAAGTCAATTTTGTATTATCTTTATGGTACAATTCACTTTAGGTTACACCCTCTGGTGATATGAATCATGTGAGAAGAATAAAACGCAGTGAATGAACGAATGATTAATTGAATGAATGAATGAATGAATGAATGAATGAATGAATGAATAAATAAATGCATGAATGAATAAATAAATGCATGAATGAATGAATAACAAACAAAGGAGTGAATGACTGAATTCGAATGACTTCATAAATAGATGGCTCAATAAATGGATTGCTAACATTATTTTCATTGTGTGCTTGTCATGCTTGCTTGTTTGCCTGAAGATCAACACTGAAGTAAATGCACACATGCGTAAACATTCTTACAGAGCCAAACCGAGGTATGGAGATTTCTACATACATTTCAAACCTCACTTCTCTCAAGTCTTTCCGCCAATACTCTTCTGTCAGATGACATATGAATAGTTTGATCCATGGCAAAACAGATTAAGCGCCATTTTTAAACATTTTGAGATAAGTCAGTCATCAGATAGAACAAAATAAAACCTTTCCGATGACACCTCACTTGCTGCATGATAAGGAATATTCTTGGAGTTATGATTAAATATAATTAGTTATATCATATTTTCTTATTATGTATTCCCAATGTTTTTAGCAGGTTTAATCGCAAATATCTATAAATGACATAAATGGAGTTAACTCGTTTTGCGCTCAAACCCTTCATAATAGAGTTATCGAAGGAGGTAAGGTCGGTATTCGGTATGAGTCGACCGAACGGATGTCGTCAAACCTGGCGTGGTATATGTCAACGTCAATGCGCGTGATAAATCGCTCGCACTCACATACGACTCTCTGGCCCTTGGGTGTGAAATTCGTCGTAACTCAGTCGGTGGGACGAGCAGCGGGCGACTTCTGATCCGTCGACGGACCTCACGAAATCGACGGTCGAATTGGCGCGCAAACGAGTATTATTCTTGTTTTCACCCTTTATGTTCTTCAACGGGTTGATGTTTCTGAGCGAGACAATAATTTGTGTGTCCTACCTTATGACACCAATAGCTGCACTACAAAGTTGTTGGGTAGTCACTTAGAGGTCGACAAACATACATTTAAGTGGCTTATTAGGTAGAATATTTGTGGTTGTACACATTTATCAGACTTGTAGATTAAATTCCTTGCTGTCAAGCTATCAAGGTAATGCTATGAAAAGCATGTGATACCAGTCCGCATGATTTAATTAGAAATGAAATAAGGTTTAAGGAATTCGAATCAGCGTTTTGAGGGCAGCACAGGGTAAGGTTTTTCTTTATGAGTCGGTTGTGAGTGTTTATGTAAAGTGATATGTGTAATAGTTTAAAATGTAATGAATGATTCGATTTATGGGAATATAATTTGATGTTTTGTTTTTGATGATTGAGGGAAAACATTGAATTAAGTAAAATAATGAAGGGTTGTTTTCAATGAAATGAAGTGGTTTTTTTTTCAATGTATTCTGTTTTGATGCGTCTGTGTTGTTTATTGTAATCATTTTTGTGATTGTATTGTCATTTCGTGTATGGTGAACATATGTCAAGAGGAAGGAAACAAAAAAAGTCATTTAGAGCAAAACGACTCGAAGGTACACAAGAACATATCATGTGATAAGATGTGAATATGAAACATTGTGCCAGGGAGCCTTTATCATTACGTGTAGAGTAATATGCATGATTATAGGACATGAATGCAAGTAACGCGAAGTTTCAATGAAATCGATTGATTGCAAATAGAGCCCTATCTCTGCGATCTGACATGCGTCAATAATATTGATTATCATCGTTGAATAATGCTAAACCGTGTTGCCAACTCGCATTCACGTACATGTATTTGAATAAAGTTTACCCATGTCTGAATGAGAGACTTCAGCACGCCTTGAGAAAAAGAAAAAAAACAGTAGAAAAGAGAGTAAAATGAGATGACAGGGTTTGTGACACAACACACTCGTCGTGCTATCATTGTCATCATAAATCATATCAAATTGGTATTTGTGAGGGTAGACTTGGGTCACACCAACACGCATACCTTCTAGGGATCCTCAAATACTCTTCGAGCAGAAGTACAAACGTCTTGAAAGATATCTACCCGCCAAACTCCCAGCTCTCCTCTTTCAATCAGTTCTATATTTTAGTTTTATGTTATAATTATAATTCTTCTTCTTCTTCTTCTTCTTCTTCTTATTATTATTATTATTATTATTATTATTATCGTCATTATTTATTTGCTATTTCAGCATAAAATACAAACAGAAAATCATATTACACGATATAAAGATTGTGACCATGATAACTCGTTTTATGAACTATCTTTCTGATAAGAAACCAGGAATATATGATTACATGATGTAGGATGATGTATCACTTATACAGCCAGGATCCAACAACATACTCACATATAACATAACCATGGAAATAAACCCCTCAAAAACCTCTGACCATATTTTTGTCCATGATATTATTAGGTCAATTCCCAACCCTGAATTTCACCACTTGTACTAAATTTCCTGACGGACTCTGTATCAAATTGCTGAGACTACAATATTCACAAAAAAAGTTTGCAGCCTTCTGTGGCAGAGATGTTCGGGACGAAAGGAAGAAATCGAAGTACTACATGTAATAGGAACCTTGTTCAATGCCATACTGTCATAATTCATGCAATTGTACCTTTAAACTTCTTGCAGCTGCCGTCGCCATCACCATCATACACGGCTAACGTTTGCCCTCGGGCGTTTGATGTTTCCTTCTTTCTTGAAGCTATGAAATTCAGGGTTAAGGGTTGTGATCTTGTATCAATTTCGTGATGTCTGCGATTATCTCAAATGACAAAAAAAAAAGAGAGAGAAAAAAAAAATCGTAACTCAAATGCTTGCAAAATCTCGATCGTTCCAGAATTACTGAGTGGACAGAATTGGACTTGTATAGGTCATATGACATATTGCCATGATAATGTCAAGATCCTTTTCATGGTAAAGTAGTCGACTTTACGACTAAATCAGGATAAGTAGGATTCGTCGGTAGGACAGAATTTAGGGGTCACCATGCGTCAGTTAAAACTTGAATCTTCATCGAGTACGAGGTATCAATATATCTTCTGTGTATAATGAACACTTTTCAACCATGGCATATTATACCATGATAGAAGTTCTCAAGCAAATAGTTCTCGGCATTTATTTTATCCTGTTATACAAACTCCTGATAAAAGAGCTCGGTCTCTTGCTCAATAGGATATAGCTGACAGAGCTGAGAAGTGAGAAGAAATTTGTTGTTACGAATCCTTTCTTTGTCAGGGATTTGGAGAGATTGTACAATTCTATGTTGTTTTCTCTGGCAGTCAGTATACTCAAAGCACACAAAGTGTTAGGTCGATTGATTATCATCGCCCAGAATGTGACACATGATGTATCAATCCAAATGATATTGTTTGATACTATAGATGAAGATGTCCGCACCTTCAAAAAAGAAAAGACCATTGAATTAGGTGATAACACTGTCGTACCACCATACCCAATGATTATACATAAAAAGTTAACACACACACACTTAACATACAACATACACACGCACGCATTTCGATGATTTCAAAATACATCGAGCTGATACGGTCTTTTGCATTCGCTTATGACTTCTGGCACATGATAACATCAGATTTTTAAGACCGTGGTTCTGAAAGGGTTAAATATACCAAACAAGAGGCTGTGATGGATTACATCGATTGCGACAGCCTATGCTTTGATATACGTGCTGACAGTTCGACTTTGCTGGAACGCGCGCAAACCCCGTTTGACAACGAGGTCACTTTAGAAGTCTGCCTGTCAGCGTTGTCGTCAGCTTACGTACACTAGAATGTCGTCAAAATCGCCCCCCCCCCTCCTGCACCCCTCTCCCGCATCTCCCATTCTCCTCTTCCCCCATCCCCTGCACCCCTCTCCCCCCGCATCTCCCACCCTCCTCTTACCTCATCTCCTGCACCCCTCTCCCCATCTCCCATCCTCCTCTTCCCTCATCCCCTGCACTCCTCTCCCCCATCTCTCACCCTCCTCTTCCCTCATCTCCTGCACCCCTCTCCCCATCTCCCATCCTCCTCTTCCCTCATCCCCTGCACCCCTCTCCCCATCTCTCACCCTCCTCTTCCCTCATCCCCTGCACCCCTCTCCCCCATCTCCCACCCTCCTCTTCCCTCATCCCTTGCACCCCTCTCCCGCATCTCCCATCCTCCTCTTCCCTCATCCCCTGCACCCCTCTCCCCCATCTCTCACCCTCCTCTTCCCTCATCCCCTGCACCCCTCTCCCCATCTCTCACCCTCCTCTTCCCTCATCCCCTGCACCCCTCTCCCCATCTCCCATCCTCCTCTTCCCTCATCCCCTGCACCCCTCTCCCCCATCTCTCACCCTCCTCTTCCCTCATCCCTTGCACCCCTCTCCCGCATCTCCCATCCTCCTCTTCCCTCATCCCCTGCACCCCTCTCCCGCATCTCCCATCCTCCTCTTCCCTCATCCCCTGCACCCCTCTCCCCCATCTCTCACCCTCCTCTTCCCTCATAGCCTGTCACATCAAAGGCTCTGGTCGATTCCAGGTGCGCAATAAAATATAGTCATTGTAGACATCAGGACGTATCCTACACGACTGAAGTGCGTCATCCAATGTGTTTGTATCAAAGTTCACCGCGTCCCGATAGCTAAGCATTTCCCATCTGTTGACATAGTTTTCATTTCATAGTCGTGAAAGAAAACCCATGTCCTTGCGGGATTTGTTACCCTTCCACAGTCTCAATATCGAGCTTTTATCTCAATTTCTTTGTATTTCAGCGCCCAACATTATCCAAGACATTGCGTAATTACACATTCGGAAACGCAAAGGAGCTTTCTTCATAAGTATGTGCGCGAGCAAAGAAGAGTAAATTTCTTTCCGTGAAGTCACGTGACCGAGATGAACACCCTAAGTGGGGCCAATGGGAGGTCTTCCTATTAAACCAAAAGGTTAAAACGGTCGGAGCGTTCTCAGCCCAGTTTGCTCAAATTTTGATGACCTGTTGCCTCTATTGCACTGCTCTTCAGAGAGCATTCTCTCATGAGCGAACTTTTCCTTTAATCCAACCAGAGACCGACCAGGGATGTCATGTGATCAGAACGACTGCAAAACTGCCCGCTTGAAAAAAAAAAAAATCTACTGTCTCGCCTGTCGCCAAACTTGATTAATTTTGGCAACGTATTGGTCTAGTGGACTCGAACTAATAGTCACATCACTATGATGGTAGTTCCTTAAAGTGACACATCTAATCCTCGATGGTTGTTGAAGTAAAAAAAAAAAATAGAGAGATACCGATGCCCTACATACCACAAGAGGGATCACAGAGAGCTACTATATCTATAGAGATGAGTCCACTGTTTTCCACCAAGAATTATCCCCAATGTAGCCACCCCCCTACTTTAAAGGTATTGTTCACCATTGGGAGCAGTGATTTAACAAATATATGAGTTATTACATTCGATGCATAATGTGTAGGTCAGTTGTATCGCAAAACATCGTATCATATAGATATTTCGCAATTCGAAAAGCGTAAAATATAAGGAGATATCACTATTCTTCTCACTAAACCATAACTGTAGACGGTTGAGTCTAGAAACGATTTCATTATGACTATTGTTCACATTTTGTCTTTTTAACAATACTTAACATTGATTATAATGAATAAAATTATTACAGTGGTTGTTCCTATCCCTAAATCACATTTTAGAACTATTTTGAAGCACTGTAGCTGGATTTTTGTTTCATCTGCAAATGGTAAATAATGCCTTTAATGCTTCATTGTGTATACTTCGTATAGAGTCTTTCTTACCGATGTCAGATCCACGTAGCTTCACTTTGTTGTATAAGACGTGGACAAGTAATGACAGTTCTCGGCAAGCTACGGAGCTTTAAAATATTTCACTGACCCCCTTCCCGTGTTTGTTTACTGGACGTAAACTTTCGTGGTCTATTTCTCACGACTTCCTGACTTGATTCACAAAATACTCGGACTGTCTGTCTCTCTGTCTCTCTGTCTGTCTGTCTGTCACTCTCCTTCTCTACATCTCTCCCCTCTCTCTCTTCTCTTTTCTTCTCTATATATCAATCCACCCATGTCTTCTTTCTCTTCCATTTTATCTATCTCTCTCTCTCTCTTTCATTTTCTATATGTCACTCTTTCTCTGCTTCTATATCTACAATTTTCTGTTCTTTTTTAATCTCCCCTGTCTATGTGTATAGAGATAATTGTATAATATGCTTTGCCAATTGTCCTTCTTTCTGTCTATATCTCTCTTCTCTCACTCCCTCTCTCTCTCTCTCTCTTTCTCTCTCTCTTTCTCTCTGTTTGTATCTCTGTCTTATTCGTGTTTGTTTGTTAGTTGATGAAGCTGGGTCAATCCGTCAACCCTTGAAAAGCACTCAAACACTGAAATATTGACATAGAAAATATACTACCCCCGAAGTCCACGTTGGTGGACGTTTATGCAACGTTTTTGATTTCGTCTCTTTTCACTCAACTATATTCTCATTTCTCCCGTGATTTCATGTGTACTTTTCTATCTTCCCCTCGATCAGCTTTCATCTCTCTGTCAACATTGTTTTGTTTTTGATAACTCTCAGTTGTCCTCTCTTCCGACCTACTTTTCTTCCTCATACCGCCGTCAGCTTTTCATTCACTTCGATTTTTTTTCTTACTTTTTTATATTTCATGGGGGGGGGGGGGACACCCTTTACTATTCTGCCTCGTGAATTTTAACCTTGAATCATCTTATTCCCATGATTTTAGTTTTTGTCCTTCACTCTAGGCTTCATTTTTTTTTCTCTCTCTCCCTTTCGTGTCTTCTTGAAATAGATTTTTCTATCGTCGATCTATCTTTACAGCTTCATCTCTAACACGTACCATCTGAAATACCTGCCTAAGAAATCTTGCAGTGTTTTACTTCGTATAACCCCTTGCCTTGCACAAATCCTCTTGTTCAACCGTTTCCCTTAATCTTCTAAATATCATTTTGCTTCTTATTCATAGTTATCGTTGTTGGCATACTTTTATGATTGTTGCAATCATGACGGGCTGGCAGTGTTAAGTCTATTTGATATCGAAACGTGATTTTTTTTTTATCACTGCACACGTCATTCAGGACTGTGATATACTTGCGAAATAGCATGTGAGCAAATTTTGAGTCATCATACCGTCACGCACAAAACGTCGCATAGTGATCGCAACTAACATTATTCGAACACCTCCTTCGTAGAAAGAGAAAAAGAAAATATCGTGTGGCTGTTGTAATACTGACAGATGAATTGCATGAAGAGGCATAATTCATTGCATTCAAGTGCATTATCGCGAGAATTTCACGCGTGACGGCGTTTCTTCTATTCCAGCGATTTCTACCACTTTCGTCTTGACATGTCGCCGTAATATAAGTACGAAGCCGGAACGATATGCCTTCTGCCAGCAAAACCCAATCACGGGGGTGATTTATCAGATATGTATCTTGCATTTGTCACTTCGGCTCTTTATTTTCTTTCTTTTTTGTCGGAACGGGAGACGTGCGCCAGGAAGTTGGATCTATTCCAGCAAATTTCTTAAAATGTATCCTCGTGTGAATTCTCTCGAAAGGTCATTCACAAAAGCGTTTCATTTTCAGCCCTTCATGTCAACATCGGTAGTCGAGGAGAAAATCCGAAGTTCCGCTTACGTGCGCGTCTGAAGTTGATGGCAGAAGACAGTGCCTGGATGAAGTTTCTTTTTCCACCAGACGTTGTAAATTACCCCTGTCTATGTGCTCGTCACCGTGGTGGAATGTTCAAGAAGTTGCTTGAGTGGACAAGTTGAACGACTTCAGTTTTCTTGGCGATGTGAAAGTGTCAATTTCATGCCACAAAGACGTCGAGTATGTCACCATGAGCTGAAATCCTTAGTTATGTTGTCATTTCCATCTCTGTGTTAAAAAAAACAACAACACCAGATTCAAATACAAGTGTGATACTGTGCTTTATATAAAATAACAAAGAAATCATAGTCATCAACAGTTATGACAATGATTGTCACTTCTGGTCTTCCATGGGACCCCGAGAGTCGGTTTGGCAGAGTAGGTTGAGGGTTAGGCCTAGATGTTGTTCAAGTCTGAAAGACAGTCACTGAAAGTAAACAGGAAGGTAAATTGCGAGACATAAATATTCATACATTTTAAAATTAACATTTCACAATGCGAGTTTCGTCTACCACGTAAATCATATCATTATTCCTTTCTTGTTGTTTATTGTCTTAAAAAAATAAAACTGTGAGCATATATACGGCCAATCGAGACATGTAGTCGGTGTTCCACTTGACCCAAGGCATGTATCAATGTTGGTTTCTTCATTTTGTTTGTATTATTAGTGGGTTCCAATAAGATTTATGCCTAATCGTTAAATCAAGATTTGGCCATACCTCCGTTTTTATTTTCCTTAACTCTGGGGAAAAGAACCCCTGTCATAGCGCGTGTGCTACGTGAGATACTTGATAACAGGCATGCTATCCAGATAAACGTGTACAGCCAAAGAAACATTGATAATCAAGAAGGCTGAAAGAAAACGAAATCACGTCCTTTGTTAAAACGCTATCTACGAAATCTATAATTTGGAGAGTGCGTCGCTGCAATACAGCCGCGACAGTTTTAACGGACAAATGACGGAGATGGCTACCTGAGTGTGCTAATCATAACTTGCGAATACATCTTCATTCTCTGTCACTCGTCTTGTTTTATGGATATTGTCGGATAGAAGTAATGACGTGTAGATATCAATCGAATTTGTTTCGAGACTAAATCACCAATGTTTATAGCAAAGCATATCATATCAAGGATTACGATTTTCTACATTGTCGTATCGTTTCTTGAGACGTCTATATTTTGTCTGAATTTGTTCCAGATCGTTGAGTTTGAAGTCTTTCGTTTCCCCATACACTTGTCATAAGTAAATGACGTTTGTTTTATGTGTTCGCTAATGTTCTTTTCCATTTCAGATATCATAACGCCATTGCTAGCATGTTTCAGTCAACTTTTGGATATTGCAGAAAATGATGATAAATTTGACAACAATCAGAGCATCTACGACAGAAAAAAAATCTATTATATCTTTCGTGCAAATGATATGTGATATGAGATATCTCATATTTACTTGTAACTCAAGAGCAGGAATCCTAACTTTTCTTCGACGATGATGTCAGAATTTGGGTGCTATCTCAAGGTCGTTAAGCGGAACATCTCTCACCGTAGCCGTAAATAAGGCATGACCCGATAGCCTGCGATAAAAAAAGGCGCCACTCACTGAGTGCAAGCGAGGCGCGAAGACGAATCTGATATTTTGTCGTTCGATTTTTCCTTTGTGGGTGTTCGCAGGAAATCATATTTCTCTCTACTTTATCATCTTTCTCTCCCTCATTCTTCCTATCCCTGTCTATCACCCCCCCCCCTCTTTCTCTCTCTCTCTCTCTCTTAACTATCTGATAGAACCTAGAGATATGTGCTGCTAGTGTTCCTTCAATAAACAATGCAGAGTGCATTAGGGTTGTATAGTGTGTGTTGGTTCAAAGTTAATACGTGAATCCGTGTGCATCTTTGTGTGTGTGTAACTATGTGTGTGTCTGCGTGTGTTTTAGCGACAGTGATTTATTGTAATGGCGTCTATACTCAGTCACGGGACTAACAGTGTCGCATGCAAACCATATACATTTTTCCCACTGTGTCCTGTACGCGTGAAGTTCAGTTTGAAGAGATTGTCGTTAAAATTCTCTGGAAAGTTATGGTTCGAGCTTTACCATTTCCTTCTGTCGATCACAATCTCTATACTAGAGCCATACACCTTGTTACAGTAGACAGGGTTCTAATTTTGTAGATAAAAGGTTTCGGGTTCGAATCCTGCCCGTTGTGATAATCCTCGAACAATCTCCCTTAATCCTTTACTTTAATCTTCCTCATCGCCCAAATTGTACCCTTATGGGTATCTGTCGATGCTATAAGATAACAATAATGCAATGCTAACGTTGAAGAGGCTATACCCTGGACCAATAACACCAGGGCCCCATTTCATAGAAAGTTGATATGATAGCAACTCTTGCTGGGATGGCTGTTGTCATGGTAATGGCAAGAATCCAGCTTCCTGATTGGCTGTTTGCTATTGGAAGTTGCCATTCCAGCAAGAGTTGGTATCCTAACATCATTTATAAAATGGGGCCCCAGATGTAATTATTCCTTTCGATTCAATTTATTTCTTAATTTTTTTTATCATTTTTTGTTTTACATTTATTCCATTATCATCATTATTGTTATTGTCATGATCATTAATAGGCCTATCATTATAACTATGATTATTGCTTTTATCATTACTGTAATCATCACTATTAGGTCCTACTCATAGAGCTGTATTATGCGATATGTAAATGCAGCTCTATGGTCCTACTACACTACATGTAGGCCTATCATTATTATCATCATCGTTATCATCATCATCATCATCACTGTTATTATCATCTCAATGTTACATAGTTACTGTAAATTGCCTGTACTTAGACATATATGACCGTGTCGTCATACATTACATCATTAATATTTATAGGAATTTTCATCTAAATCTTCCGCTTTCGGGTGCTTGGTCTCTTGCTTCAAGTTATCACTTATAATTATGTCTGACTATGTATGTGTGCGCATGCGTTCGTGCTTGTGCGTGTTCACATGTGTATGTGTGTTTGTGTATTAGTGCGAGTGTGAGTCTCTCTGTCTCTCTCTCTCTCTCTCTCTCTCTCTCTCTCTCTCTCTCTCTCTGTATAAGTATGTGTATATAATGTATGTGCATTGATATTACATAATTTTTTTTAACGGTTCTTTCTTCACATCAGACAATAACTTGTTCCATATTGATTCGCAAAATGCACAGGTAGTTACACACACAAAATAGACACACATAGTCAAACATAAAATCACAAGGTTATCGGATGACAGTTCAAGGCCTTACTTCGAGCACTAAGAGCGGCTTTTTTATGTTATGAGATGAAGATGAATAAGTTCCTTGTTTTACTAGATGAAACTGATGATATTAAATGTGTTTTTTTTTTTGTTCTCGCTATCTCCCGTCACTGCAGCCGTAGATTGTGAAGTATCAGCGTGGAGCTACTGGAGTGGATGCAGCGTGCGCTGCGGAGTCGGTATCAGCGAGCGAAGGCGAGTCGTCGTTACACAGCCCAAGAACGCGGGCGCGAAATGCCCTCCGCTCCGGCAGATCAAGGCTTGTTACAGCAGCTACTGCGACATCAGCAAAAAGTATGGTAACGGTAAGAAAAGGAGTTCCATTTCCCTCTAAGTTTACTGATTCGTTCTTGCATATCATTTTACTGCGATTTAGAAGAGAGTAACTAATACCAGACTTTAAAACAGATATAACGAAGAAGACACCTAATTGATATAAACATCTTGCCAGTTTATCAGTCAATGGGAATTCTACAAGCATTTGAAAACAAATACGAATGTTTTTGTATTTATCTAAAAGTAGGGAACATTTTAACCTCAAAATGTTCTTTTTTAGAAGTTTTGCCTTGTTATTTTATTGTACTAGACATTTATAGATTACACAGACATCGTTGCAATTAAGTAGAATGCTGGTTTCTGCTGCTGACATGTGAAAATAATTATAGAATCCATTTAACAACACCACTTACGCATTAATTGGAAGGATTCCGCTGATTTGCATATACAGTGATGGCGTTTTATGTAGGAGATGCTATAAGAAAAGGATTACTGATTTATCTGGAACACGGATGAAACAGAAAGAAGTCAGAAAGTTGATTTATTTCGCACTCATGTTATAATGAATATAGCAATCAAAAGATACAAGAGTTGAACAAGAATTCTTGCCAGTCTGTGGATGTTACCGGATGAGAATTCCTGTGAAAAGGTTTATCAACAGGTAATTTTGTATACAACATAACAACGTAATGAAACAATGGTCATGTCATATCAAGAGGAACATTGAACTGAATTGAAAAAAAAAAATCCATAAATGGATCTTAAAGATTGCTCTCGTCTATATGTAATACAGGTTGTTGTTTTTTTCTTTCTTCCGTTCCCACGAGAAAACGTGAAGTAGATGACCAATATTCTCCAGTTTATCTAAATATACTAGACAGGGCTATTGATATCTAAACGTTGTAGAGTTAAAAACTTCTGTTGGAATGAAAGAAAAATAAAAGAGAGAGAGAAAATTTTTATTCGAACATCTTGAAATCCATGCTGATGGAATGATGTCATGGATGCAGTCAATGTTTATCCTTCGAAAGCAAGCTGCCGATGCAATACTGTCATCTATAGCATCGACACATCCCAATAACTTAAACTGTCGACAGTCGCATGTTAAACAACCTCTTCCTCAGCTTTCCATTATATAGCTCTGCTTAATACTGTCCATTATATAGCTCTGCTTAATAATGTCCATTATATAGCTCTGCTTAACACTGTCCAGCATTATATAGCTCTGCGTAATACTGTCCAGGCAATCATAGCTCTGCTTAATGCTGTCCAGCATTATATAGCTATATGCTTAATACTGTCCAGCATTATATAGCTCTGTTTCAGTGCATTTCATGCGTCATCTCCTGTTTTATCTGTTTTGTTGAATTTTTTGTTGGAAATTATGGAGATGTAATGAAACATTTGACACAGACTACCACAGGATCTGTAATTGCGATGGTTCAATTCTCAACACTACAAATACATATCGTTATACAACGCGGATTGTTCTTTTTGTTTTTTGTTTTTTATCAAGATCGACTAATCGGCGTCCCACTTTCATGAACAAATTAGGATCGTCGTGCCACCACGATAAGTTTCATTTCATCGTATTGCATTTCATGTCAATTTATTTCATATTTCTCAATTAAAAATATACATCAAATATAACAAAATAGAATGATGAATGATACACCGACGAAATCAGCACTGGTTATAACATAAGGTATGATGGATCTATAGCTGTCTATGTCATTCTCAGCTGCATATCATAAATGTTTCGATAACCTGTTGAATGACGTCACGGGGATTCATTTGTGACGCAACGTCTGACTCTCTGCTCGTCTCTCCCCTTCTCTCTCAGGTGTGGCGTTAATTTTACCTCATTACCTTGGCGACAGGCGAGAGGATGCTGAATTTAATATTGTGAAGAATTTTCACTATCGTGATCGCGTCACGTAAGTATATAATGCGTCAAAGCGGCTAGACTTAAAACGATTGGCCTAATATGGAAATATACAGTAGATATTTTGAAGAAATTAAGGCAATGCTGTGTGCACGCACATAAATGTATCAGAACACAATGTCAAAAGACTAAGCAGATGCGATGGATAAATAATTACATCTAGACTGATTTCGAACGTACATGTGTAACGATACTCATAAATCGTTTTGGTTAGAAATGGGGCAAAATTTGACGCAGGGTTACATAGACAGAAAATACTAATTTTCTTGGATATATATCAACTTAATTCGTCTGCTCTAAACCCAAATGCACCGAAATGTATTTCCTCTATTTTCTCTCGTGGAAAATGAAAGGCTGGCAATGTGATGCATTCTGGGGAATGAAGGAAGTCTAGAATGGGTATTTGCTGTCGCACACACGCAGTAGAGTTTGTTTTGTCTTGGAAAGATGTGATATTATACACTTCGTTCTTGCTCATTTAGACACACTCTTTGTCAGTGTATTATGTTTGTGGATATTCTATTCTGTTTTATGTTTGTGATATAAAAGTAATGATAATGATGATAGTAACAATGTATGTTCATGTGCAGTATTGTTATATGTATATCATGTTTAGAAACTGGAATCCTAATATCGATTTTCCTGCTCTCCTTTTTTTACCAACACAGATTCAACAGCTACTGTGTATATTTCAAGCTCAGACGCGTCAATAAACATTGTTACACGGATTCAAACTTTCAATGGACTGATAGTCTAACGAAATGTAAGTTTACCTTAATGCGTAAGCCAGTTTCTGTCTTTGCTTGGATCTATAGCAAAAAAGAAAGAAAGAAAGAAAAGATTCCATGCCTTTTTTAAGACTAATGATTAATAGAAATATCTTGTTTATAATAATGTTGTGTCATAGTAAGAGCGACGAAAAGCAAAGTGGCGAATTTTGAAGTTGTTTGTTTACGGTTTCCATCGTTACCGCGTCCATCTATATCCGTATTGATGTTGTCTTCCAGCTTGTGTCCCGTATATATTGTAGAACATTGTAGAACATTGAGACACAATTACACGCACAGTTTCCTTTGACTTCTGTCTTTCCGGGCGACTGTCATACACAAACCCTGACGAATTGTTTTTCACCTAACTTCACTTAAATGTATGTCTTTGTAAAGCATTTTGAGTCGGGAAAAAAAAGACTCAAGAAAAGCTTGAGGAAATTAAAAACGCATTTGAAGACTTGAAGGGGAAAAAATGAAGGTCAATAAATTACTTCCATTTACATATTCACGTGAACTTTGAAGTTCAAATTAGTGTCACGGTCTTCCGAGCGTAGGATCAGGCAACAGAACCAAAGTAATTGTTATGATATTTTGCATGGTTTTATCATAAAAGATTTTTTTTCCATGTATATATAGACATATTCTTCTTTTTTTTTTGGTCATCTTCTATTACTAGTTTACATAGATTTGCCGACTTGCACGAACGATTTTTCTTTGACCGTGCCGACATTGTATGACAAAGAAAGCTGGTAAGAAAACAGCTTTCAATGTGGGGACGAAACCATCCATTTGTCCCTTCACAATAAATCCTGTCAATCTGATTAATGTTTGCCCTTACGCAGATAGTAGCGCTATTATTCCACTCAGGATGACAATGAAAGATAATCATCTTATATCTAGTTGGCTCTTGTGCTTTGTAACCACTGACAGACCATCCTTTACCAAAAGCCATCTTTTCAAGCCGTCTATATAAAGATAATACTAAGAATGCATTATACCGCAATAAATTGACACAATGCAGCTAAACCTATTCGGCGTTTAAGAGGTTGCGGGTTCAGGATGACTTCATTTTCGTTCACAAGTTCTACATCAAATAAAATGGTTTTTTTTTCGATATTATGTATCAATATCATTTTTATTCACACACATTTGCTCTAAGTAGGTCATATTATACAGTTGTGCTCGATTTAATAACTATGATTGAATAATTTCATTCCGACTACCGAAAAGGAGGGTATATACCATGTGAGGGCCAAACTTTTATAAGTGGCCCAAAATGTATCAGAAAATTGAATAGACAATATTGCGATTACAGACAAAACGTTTGAAGGGTACAACCAACAGTTATAGTTGTTAACATGCAATATTTTCTTGGACGCACAGGCGTATCAAAACATACACTGTACATAGATTCTTTTTTATTCTATTACAATATCTATATTCTCTGGTCTCCATATATATGCACCTTCTGAGTTTCATTGTAATCTATCCCCATTCAACAACATTTATCTATCAAGCGATCTAAAGGCTCTTACCTTTGGTTGTCAATTGAATCAACTTAATTGTTTCACCCAGGTCATTGAATTTTCTGAGGGAAGGGGAGAATGGAAGGGTTTGATTTAAATAGCACAAAACTGATCTAAACGGGACTAAGCTCTCCTTCTGTCCCCCCCCCCCCTCTCTCTCTCTCTCATAAATTTGATATATTAATATATTCATGTATCACCGCCAAAGGTTGTTCCATGAATAATGTCATGAAAGATAAGCCACGGTATCCCCTATGGGATTCATTATGAAGACGAGTTGTCGCACCGTCATCCACCCCTTACGGTTTATTACTGGAGTAGAATTAATGAAATTGCAGGATTTAGCCTTTTTTCACTTTTATATCATCTTTGATATCATTATGCTGTACAGCGACCAGAACAGCCGATTAGCTATATATGGCTACAATCAATTAAGGCTGTCGGCCTCATTATGCGCCGCGACGTCACAAATTTCACCATATTATCAATCAAAGTAGATTTAGCGTCATGTTCAAAAAGTTTGTAAAGTATATCATGGGGCGATGTTCATATCCTGTCATACATCCCCGACATGGCCTGTACGCACCTGAAGAGCCAGTTACCAACTTTTATGAGTGTTTAATGAGTGTTTTATGAATGCATCTTTTCATTCCAATGTTACATTGATCATCAAGTTTCTTTGCGGTTTTTTTTTCTATCTTTATCCTCCTGTCGGCACCCGGCTGCAATGCTTCTATTGAATCAGCTCAATGTATATAGAGTAGTTTCATCATCTTTCAATTAATCCGTGTTCGGTTTGCCTTCGGGTGTCAGTAGTTGTCGAACAAGCAGTAATGGGAGGGGAAAATTAAATTCTCTATTCAATTCGCGTAAGCCGAAGGAAACTCATTTAACCCTCTATTAACTACAAAAGAGCTGATTTCATTTGCCAGCGCCGGACTATGTCATTTTGCGGATTTTTTGTTAAGTAGGGGGATGATTTCAATTACACTTCGAGAGGTCGAATCCATTTACGTTCAAGGGTATGTATCTGAATAAGAATCCTGAGCGATTGTCACTTCGTATTGTGTTCATTCGACCTCCGTGTCATCTTCTTTTCTTCTGTTCTGTATGCAGAAATTGCCATCGGACATGGCTTAAACACAAATCTCTATTCAAATTCATCTGCGCTCTTTTGGAACATTAAACGCGTAAATGTTAGTCATCTGTTCAACACTACATGGTTGCATAGTTAGTGAGAAATTGTCACCAAATGTCATGAATGTTTGAACGTTCTGGTTTAGATACTACCATTATTGTTTGTGATTACACAGTACATCTAAAGAGCATTGCTTATAGGCCTTATGACGGCAACATACAGATTTATTGATATTATGTCCATCATTTTTAGGGATTTTTTTGTGATTAAAGTGACACAAATATGACGATTCTCTCGACCATGTTATAGGCACTCATTTCTACACACTCCTGCGGAGCATGACTTTCCGCATATTTTGTACCTCGTTGTTTTTATTTCAAGTATTAAAACTAGCTCTATAATACAATGGAAAACAATTATTATGCCGATTATGCAGTAATTACACTCAGGTAATCATTAAACCAAGGAGGTACACTAGGCCTGTACACTGTAATAACATCGGTGTTAGATTTAACACCATGGGTGTTAAATCTAACACCGATCAAACTTCAATAGAGGACCACACCCACAGGTGTAGAAAATGCACTGTGATGGTGTTGAAAAGTGTTCACCTGACACTTCGTGGTGTTAATTTGACACTGTACCTGGTGTTATTTTGACCCTGTACTGTTGTTAATTAAAAAATGACACCACATGGTGTTGATTTGATATTTGTTGGTGTGAATATCAATGGTTTAACACCCGTCCAGCTTCAATAAGAGACCACACCAGCTGGTGTTACTGTGGTGTAAATTTATTTTCACATTTTTTTCAAAAATCTAGTATTTTAATGTAAAATTCTTGATCGTCTTGTTTAAATTAAAAATCAACAAGAAGTGCAGTTACTAAGAAACTCTTCAAAAAACAGTTTTATATTTGGAAATGACACCCGGAGGTGTTAATCTAACACCATAAATGAGCACCGAAAATTTAACACCAGCACGGTGTTCACTATTTGACACCGGACTTTTTGCAGTGTACCTCCTTGATTAAACACAGGATATGATTGAGACTTACCGTGCCATATAGTGTGTTTGCTGTAATTCAATTTCAAATTCAAATTCAAATTCATTTTTCACTTCCATCAAATAAACAGAGAAAATTATATGCAATATATAAGCAGAATATTTTGATTACATGTTATAATGAGGAAATGAAGAAAACATAATTGTATTTCTTATATATATATATATATATATATATATGCCTAGTACAAATTAAATAAGGATGGCAATGGAAATGGAGGGTCCCACTAAGAATCAAAGCTTGTATGATATGGTACCCTCAGAAAATACATAAGAAAACGAAAATAAAAAAAATAATGAAACTACAAACAGATATAAACAAAATCAAAGGAACTAATGTCAACTGACATGAGATCAAATTAGGAAGGAAAAAAGAGAGAAAAAAAAAGATAAATGAAACTATACAACAAGTGCCATCGTGGACACAAGCAAACTGGATTCCATGATGTAAGAGTAATGTGAGGAATGATAAAATATGTGGTGGTCAAAAGTAACGTAAGAGTATATATAGTATACTATTCATTGACCATAGGCATTTTTAGACAAAATACTAGAAAAGAGAGACAGATTCGTGAGATTTCTTTATGAACTATCAATCAAAATAAAAGTGACTTCCGTTCAAGTCATTCTTCGTTGTTCAATATTGTCACGCACGCTTTCATGCGCTCTGTCATAAACAATACAACCATTGATGGGGGGGGGGGGGAGTCAGTATACATCGGAAACACACAATGGTCATATTTACCTGACCTGAGCTTTGGAGGACAGCATTGAGCTACACCCATTCCCTGCTGTTTCTGTCAGTGTATATGAACATGATGTGCTCCTTTATCCCACCTGTTAAGGCAAGGTCACTGTACTTTTCGATCATAGCTCTTCGTAGGCAGGCTAGGGAAACATACAATGTCATGCTAGCGTGATGAAAAGAAGAAAAAAAACATTGATATGAACAGGTCGTTATAATGCTGGACGAATGACGAACATTGTGACACGATTTTCTCATTATGTCGTTATCTAGGTCGAGGGGTTAAATATCACGCATTTCCGATTAACTCATTTACACCATGTCACAAACATCCATTCAAGTATTGATGAATTTCAACGAAAATCCAGTAGGAATCAATTCTTTGAATTAAAAAAAAAATGTATATCTATGTATATAAAAAAGAATAGTCTGTTGGAATTGTTTGCATTTGTCGAGCTACATTAGGTATGCGTCATGCAATCTTAAACAATAATAATAACGCGCTGTGCAAGAAAAATACAAAATAAAACCATTGCAGGCATCACGAAATAATGAAACTGGAATTACGATGTACTTGAACGCGATAATGGGGGGAAAAAGTTCAATCGCAGTGATCGTTTGATACAAGTTACTTGGCCGAGGGGCTCAATAATCGTCTAATCATATTTTGTCAGATCGTTGAACATTTCCTTTTCCAATTACGAAACAAATACTGGATTTTAAACAATATTAGCATGATAGGACTCAACTATCAGCGAACGTTGTCCTCATTTGACGGTATTTAGAGCAGACCACACCATTATATCTTCGAAGTAAGAGGGGTGTGGACAAGGACATAGAAAGACATTGAAAATGCGAAATTAAAGTATTCCGAGTATTAGTACAAGAGCATGTTCTTAAACTGTGAACTACCGGGACACGCCCGGCGCTGGTTTACTGATGGGTAGGTGATACTGCGATACTGGATTGGTTGTTCTTGTTACAAGTGTGATAGGCCCCTATTTTATGGGGCATCTGCGGTAAACGAAAGAAGGAAAAGAAGTGTCTGTAAAGTGGCTATGTGCGGAATGGTTCGTCATATGACACTTTGGCAGGCATCCATTTCATTGTATTGTATCAATGGACTTACAACCCTTTCTATCAATATTGTCAAATACAAGGATTGCCAGCAGGTGGATGTGCTATAGCAAGCACTATTTATAACGATTTCATGAATAATCATTTCATAACGGATGCTTACCTCATTGAATTTAAAAACCAGCATGCCCAATTGTAAATTTGACCTTTTCTGCTCATGCGCAAAGTGGAACAGTGAACTGGATTATTTTACAAGACCTAACAACAGACGGCAAAAAGTTAACGTCCATCCATATAGCATGCACTCCGATATCTTTACCTCTCTTCCTGATTCAACAGGTTCACCTCGTTCTGGAACATAACGACAGTCGTTATCATACTTGTGTCCTTGCCCAATAAATAAGAACTGAATCCTCTTTGTCCACGTACTTGGAGCAGCGTATAAAGCTATTCAAAATCATTTTGAAAGGAAGAAGGGCATCCGCAGGAATCTAGGGGAAAATTGCCCAAATCTGGGGTTTTGTAAAGAAATAAGGTGGCTGAGATAACAGCTCTTGGATGACAGTAGGCGAGATAAAAGAGGGACGTAAAAATGAAATATGCCCAGCTGTCAAAGGCATACACTGACGCCTTTGTCTGATTTCTTGTAATTGATATGTAACATCCCAACGACTGCAGTTCGTGACCGTACATTTGTACTACTTTTTTCTGTTCTTTTTTCTTTTCCTTATCTTTATTTCTCTCTTTCTCTCTCTCTTTCACCACTCTCGTCTGTCGATTAGCAAATGAATCCGTCTCCCGTTTTTACAGCAACTATATAGCAATGCAGTGTCGTTCGTCCACGGCCTCATACTCGAATTCAATCTTCTGTTGTGTTAATACTCAACCCCGCCGACCTATGAAGCTACCACCTCAAATACTTTCACCACAATACAGAATTACGAAATACTAGCCATGTAGTCTTACATAAATCACCCAGTGCTTTATCACTCCCAACGTTTTAGTAATGAGTTTATACCTACAATAGCCTTGTTGTGTCATACACTAATTTGACTGTTGAATGTAGCTGTCATTTCTTAACATTCCAACAGAGTTTGGGTATGACGAGTTCCTTTTTATTTTCTTTCTTTCTCTTTTTGCCACTTTCACGTTTAGCACACGGAAAAGCAAATACTTAATAACTTTTATTTTGGTTTTATAACGTCTTCTTTGTTTTTTCATCTCATAAAAGCCCGATGATGAGAATCTACCTCACGGGGGTATCATGAATAAATTGATAATATTCTCCTCATCTAGGCTGTGGCTTTAAAAGCTTCCAAGTCTCCGGATACAGAGCACAGATCTTTCTCAATAAAAAAGAAAAAACAAAATCTCTTCATTATCCGCCAGGTGTAAATCAAAGTAAATGATAATGATAAAAGGTCATTCAAAGTTTACGAGTATATTAGAAAATGGCAGTCATTCTCTCTCGTCCTATTCCTGTCTTTCTCCATCTTTCTCCCCTCCTCCTCCCTCCCCCCCCCCCCCCCCCTCTCTCTCTCTCTCTCTCTCTCTTCTTTTAATCTCACCTTCAGTCTTCCGAAATGTGTTTCAATATCAATCAATCGTATTGTTAAGCGAGACGGATAGATTGAGCGATTCAGGTCAAGTGTGCGACATCCCCGGGGTGGGGTGCGAACCAATCAAGAGACGCGACTCATTCATCGGGGTGATCCGCAATATAAAAATGAGCGAGGTGTTGAGACGTGGCTAAGTCAATGTCAACGGGGCTCGCTCGCGGAAGAATTCACCTGAATAAATTGTAACAACAAAAACACTAAAATCATCGTTTAGAAAAACGTCGGCGAATGAATTGCACGAGAAATCATGCAGTGTACACAATATTTATTGACACCGTTCAAGGTTGTGATTATAAAAGTTGCAGACGTAGACGATGAGTCATAGAATGGAAAATGTTTAATGTATAAAAAAAGGTGGGATATGAGGACAAATTCGACAAAGGTTTGAGACGTGGAAGATTTGAGTTGATTCTATTAAGAGATGAAATGATTATGAGCGAGTAATAGATCATAAAGATTCATAGAGTATCAAAGTATGTCATGTAAGTTTAAATTGTTTTTGCTCCGGCTGATTATGGACGTAATTAGATTTTACTCATACAGACTTGTTTTGCATGAGTGTTTATTCGCTAGTTGCCTATAATAGGATTCAATTTTCATAACCCCCTTATCTCAGCCTTTTGGCCAAGAAATCCAATTTACACACGCTCACACATTACTCAAACAATATGTCATGCAAATGCACCGGGTGAAGGTGGTTTCCAACAATTGAAAATAATTAAGAATAGTCATATTGAAAATGAAACTGTTTTGATTGCGAAAACTTGCCAGAACGTTGCAGAAGGCGGGAAAAAAATCTTAACGCTGTCATGTATAAACGACATTCCTCATGTTTCATCAACTTGTCTGTTTTGCAGGATCTCGTCTAATCATTTCTTCTTCTTCTTTATTTTTATTTTTTAATCTCGTCTCGTTTTCCATTGCAGCCAAGACAGTGTGTGTGGAGTGCAACAGACCAGCCTACGGCACGGACGGTAAATGTCACGGCGAAGGAGTGAGGAAGGAGAAATCGAGGTTCGCAGCGGTCGACGTGCCGGGATGCCGGGGAAGGTGGATACAACAATCCATCGAAGAAAACTGCAAATGCAACACGGGTGCAGATTATATATTCATCTAGTTGTACGCTCATTAATTTACTTTTCCTCTTTAATATCAATCCTGTGATAGTCGTCTTTATCTACAAATATACCTTAAACTAACGAGTAAGTGTTGTGTTAACAAAAATCCCTGAAGGCAAGCGAAAAAGAGCTCGTTCTTAAGATAGGCAGTAATTTAATTAATTCAGCTGTCCTTCTTCAAATCATATAGTAGTGGATGACAATATCTTATTAGCCGAGAGCGATAAGAATATATCGTTCGAGACAGAATTGATATCGCATGCGCATATTCACGATAGCGCGGATTCAATCTGTGCGCTTTGTGTAACGTCACAGTGAATGATTACAGGCCTGTTGATTTTGTCTCCTATAAGTGTACCCGTTTAGATTGTTTTTGCCAACGTAATATGATTCTATTAAGTATGCAAATTTGGGGGTTATTGTTCTCAGCGTTGTCGTATTCAGACAGAAGAGAAATAGCGCGATATCGCGTCCTGAGATAGTTATAATCTTGAAAGATCATTTTTCAACAAAAGTTTCGACTGTGCTTCCAGGGAATTACGAGAGACACTATATTCTTTTACCGATGTAATTGAATCGGATAACATATTGTTGTTCAAAAGAAAACAATGCAGTCATTTAGTGGGTCGAATTGGCGCGGTATGGTTGTGTATGATCTGTGTTCTTCCCCGAATCGTTCCATGTTCTGAGACCTCGTGGATCTCTAAAGGCCAGATAACAGCCCAAACAAGACCGAGTTTTATCCGTATATTAATTTTGACGCTATACCATTAGAAAGTGGAAGTCATTTCGATATCAGGGATTTTCAAGCCCCTGTGTTACAATTCAATAGAAGCCTATTCATTAATGGGACTAAATGTAGGTCCATGTACTATAAAGAAAAGTGTTACATTGTGTAAAAGGTGCTATTTTTGTCATGTTTGTATATATACACGTCGAATTTTTGCATGGTTCTCTATACTAGGGCTTGTATTTATATGAAATGTATATTCCTACGCTATTCTAATGATATTTTGTAGTCCTACTTTCTTGTTGTATTGTATTTGTCTGTAAAAATAATGTCAAAATGAATGAGGTACGAATTGTAACGATTGTTCAATATTCGTTTAGAAAGCATGTGAACGTTTAAAGGAATGACCGTTTTCCGCTTTCCTGTTAAATGTATATCATAGTATATGACTGCTGCATTTTCATGGAAAGATATCGTTAGTGATTGAAAAGAAAAGCTTCCATGTCGTAGTTTTTGAGTGTTAGCGATACCGCATTTGTAGGTAATATTCATTCTTAATAACTTATGATTGTGATACTACTGAAGGAACGCAGATGTGTGAGTTACAGCTGACAGTGTAGATCAAACTGCTGTCGTTAGAGATTCCCAATACCTTCGCTTTGGCTGTAAGCGACGACAAAGACAAACCTTGAAACATTTTACTCCTTATTTTCTCTATGCAGTTAGTGTGTAGTTTCATTTAATTATTATTTCTCGTTGTTTATATGAATTATTTTGGCCATGCAACGACAAGACTTTTTAACCACAGGAAGACTACTATACCGTAAGGTAGACGAGTCGTGTGGTCCAGCGTTTGTCCTGTTCATTCAACACTGTAACTGATGTGGTAAAACATTCTCTTCTTATATAGGGCGTCATTGTAGCCATACTGGCATCAGGGCCTTAGTTAGCTTTTAGGGCTATACCACGTTCGTCATTATACGTCTAACGCATGAGATGATAACTAATATTGAATCCATCTTGATAACAGCCCAAGCATATTCTGCAGAATCTCCCGTGCCGTGTCGAGTGGAATTGACGAAACCAAATATTGGTGGTATGGGCGCGAAGAAGTGCATGATGTGGCTGAATGCAATTCCCATCACAAAGTGGCTACGTTTTTCAGTATTTGAATGTGGTACTCTTGAATCCACGCGCAACAAATTCATCTCTGTTGACAGTTGTTAATACTTCACGAATAAACCATCCAAAACTCGAAAACCCAAGTAAAAAGTGTAAACAGCTGTGAACGATGTTGGGGAGAGTAATCCTGGTTCATCCGAAGAGGGATCTAATTGCCCAATTCAATGTCAAAATTGTATTCAAAATGATGCAGGCTTGATTTTCTATTCACTTATAGTGACTTCCGGCTGTTCTCCTAAGCACTGTGCACTTTCCGACAGTTTCCTCCCCAAAAGGTCTCAAGGAAGAGTGAATGAATGGATCACAATTAATTTATCGTGTATGGTTTTGCGTGTATGTGAGAGATGGTCCATGTTTGTATAATCTATCTGCTGGATGTACAGGTTTCTTGATCGTTGCATCTGAAGTGAACAGCGGTGAAACTTCTTATTAATTGCTCTTCGAGTATAAGGAGAGTGAAGCCGCATAAGTACAAATATTTTGGATGATCGTGTACGTGTCAGAGTCTTGTGTGTGTTTGAACGTATGTGGATTGTGTTTGAATTTGCTTTCCAGGACGAAAAGTACAAGAGAACTACATGTACGTCATTTGAAAGTATAAAAGTATAGGCCGGCATTTCATTGCAGGCGCAGTTCTTAGCTGTCAGGTGATCAGCGAACTGCTTAAAAGAATGGTGACTGTCAGTAGCAGATGATCATCAAAAATGTGTGTCTGTATTTGCTCGTGTGTGTGCGTTGTGTGTGTATGTATTTTCCGAACAAATGTTTCTGTACGATCGCTCAAATTGCCTTTGCGCCAGTGCCGTCGCGTCTAGTACCGCACTGCTCTGCGCTCTATCTATATAGCGCCCCCGCACTCCGAGAATGGGATTAGCTATAGTTTCATATCTTTGCATGATAAACATTCTGCGCTAAAGTCACCTTGTAGGAGCCTATCTCGATCATGTCTGTTTTTCAGGAGGCTAACCTCACTAGAACAAATTGTCATTAGAAAGATTGAAATGTATGAGTGTTTTGTTATCATAGATTAGATTTTTTATACATTGGGTGTTCTATGTTTGGCAGTATTTTATTGGCAATAAAGTGTGTGTGGTAAGACAAGCTGGACGTTTCTCGCATTTCTTACTTCTCCGCGTATTACACCCTCAAGTCAACGGGTACTTTCGTCAACATTAACATTGTTTTGATAACTTGGCAGCCACCATAAAAATGGAGACTAATGTGTCAAGATGGCGGGATCATGTCTTCGAACATAATCTGCATGATCTGTGTTCTGTACAAAAAGAGTGTCAGACACAGTGTGTGTATAATATACACAGTGTACATGTATATCTAAAGATATACGTGTTACACTAACCACAATCACATTTCAATCCTCGAGTTGAAGAAATACTGGAATAGTTGCTGATAGAATAACAAACAACAATTTTATTACAAGTCTAGGAAACTGAAATAGAGTATATATGAGAATAAATGTCATCAGCTGAAGTTGCATCTACCTGCATATAGCGCGACAAAGAAACAAAAGAAAAATGCACACTTTTCTCCTTTCCGTCTCTCCGTTCTCTCTCCATCTCTTTCTCCCTCACTCTATCTATCTGCCTATCTGTCTATCTATCTATCTATCTATCTATCCATCTGTCTGTCTATGTCTATCTATCTATATATATATATATATATTTATCTATCTATCTATCTATCCATCTGTCTATCTATGCCTATCTATCTATCTGTCTATTTGTCTGTCTATCTATCTATACTCTCTCTCTATCTATAGGTATTCTCTATCTTTCTATCTAATCTATCTATCTGTCTATCTATTCATTTATCTATCTATCTATCTATCTATCTATCAATCTATCTCTGATTCTGTCCTTCTACCTTCATACATAATTCTTACTCTCTCCCCCGTCGTCTTTGCATTTTAAAGTCACCAGCATATTAAGCGGCAATGGAAATAGTAATAGAGGGAGAAAAAGAGAAATATCCACATTTGCTTCTCTGCTATGATATAGGCAAGCCGCGACTCTCATACCAGCACACACACATGCACACCACATACTCACACACAGCGAAAAGATGCCTCGCACCATTTGGGAAATAGTTCTCTGCAGTATAATGGTCACATATATAGCATTCCTCTACGATTAAGATTAATACAAGGCGGTTTTACATGACCGTGAACATGTGTTACATTATCAGGGGAACGTCTGAGCCCGCGTCCTACGGGACTCCACAAAAATTGTACAGTGGCAGAAGGAAAGAAGAGGGAGAGGGAGACAACAAAAACATAAAGAGGGAAAGAGAAGAGATGGGGAGGGAGAGATAAAGGGAGGGAAATATATATAAGCTACCCGAAAGACGACACAAGTGATAGATTTCTGTTTCTTCGGCTGTATTGTCCGACCCTCCGAACGGCACCAAAATTTTCTAAAACGGGCGCGTCTAATCTTTGTCGGAATGTCCGAGGAATGTCCGCTGCCCATTCGTGTCCCTAAAAATAAACGCAGAAGGGACGTTGCAAATGGAAAAAAGAGAGGTTGAGATAGAGACGTTAGCTGCCTGCCATGCATACCTCACGTCATCAGAACACTTCACAAACGTCCATTTATCATCCGCGTTAAGTGACAAAATGGCGACAAACACACACACGCACACACACTCACACACACACACACACACCCATATACCTGTATATATAGGCCTCTATATTACATATATATATATATATATATATATATATATATATATATATATATATATAAATATCTATATTTATATTATATGTACAGATATATATATATATTATATATATATATATATAAACAATTCTTCCTTTTTATTTAAGACTGAGCGGTTTTGATGAAACTGCATCAATTTGTTTTGTCTATATAATCTGTATTTAAAAAAAAAACACTTCTTCCTAAAACTTGTTTTCATCCTTAGACCACATGGGGATAAAATGGGAAAAAAAGAAAAGAATGGAAAGTCTCTTAAATTATCTACGTATTCCGTCATTCTGTGAGAAGTGATTAATTTAGGGGCCTATTTTTGTCTGTTTCTTGCTGTTGTTGTTGTTTTCTTCAGGCAGGGGTTCATGCAGGGAAACGAAAAGAAGAACTCTGAACCTGCTACTATCTTTGTTATGCTTGTTTGATCAAGTTTTCGTAACATTCTTTTTGTGTTTCCCTTTTTTTAGCATTCACCATTTTAGCAGTACCAATACATGTATAGCCATCTTTGCTAAAAAAAAAAAAAAAAAAAACACTGACAACGTGACTATTTATTATTAGTTGTTTCGTGGAGCCATCAATATCATGGGGGTCATTTCTAACAGTAGTTATTTTTGTCTTGAATGCATGGACACAGGGGAACACTACAGGTAGGCTATGATCGGCCACAACGATGACAAAGTTTGTGTGTGTGTGTGTCAGGGTGGTCCACAACTTGAAATTTGAGCATGTTGCTAGCTCAGATGTATGTGCACGGAGCGCAAGTCACGAGCACCTAGTAAGCAATATTTCACAGCTTATCTCTCTTTGTGCTGCTTACATTCAATGTTCTCTCTCATGTTTTGCACACAAATATCTAAGTATAAGGTATTTTGATCGTGTGTTACGTTTTGCACATGTTTTTCACATGTTTGAATACATTTTATTTTGAGCTTGTTGCAAATTCTTGGGGATGTTGCGCAACATGTTGCTGGTTTTTGAGGATGTTGCTAAAGAATTGAGGATGTTGCACAAGAGTTTGAGCATGTTGCAGCGACATGCTGAAACCCCTTGTGGACCACCCTAGTGTGTGTGTGTGTGTGTGTGTGTGTGTGTGTGTGTTTTGTTTGTTTGCTTTTTGTATGTAAATAGTCTTGAATATTCAAGTAGTTGTATGCACTCCTTGACAGGAGATATTCTGTTTCGTATATTCATTTTCTTTATGCACACGTTCAAGCGAATGTACAGCAACAAAAGAAATCGAAATAAAACAAAAATTTGGAGAAAAAAATACAGATGGTTATTCCGAAGGTTTATTCATCCGAAAATGAAATAAGGTTCGTTAATCCCAAAATGAAATGAGGTTCGTTATTCTGAAGGTTCGTTAAAGAATAAGGTTCGCCAGTACGCACCTTCTTTTCATTTTCGGATTAACGAACCTTCGTATTGACGAACCTTCGGAATAACGCAGGACCGCGCCATGATGGGTAATCGGTATTTCTAATCTCCCTTTTGTTGTCTTCCCTTTAATCCACAGAATTATAATTCCAAGGTCTCTAGTATAAATACAGAACTCTTCTGACTGGATGTAAGGGTAACTCTTGCCCTTAATCTGGGGGCATCAGCTGAGGGAAATAAAGGATATTAAGTCGAAAGAGCTTGAGGTGAAGTTATGGCACTGGATCTCTGGATCTACAAGAATAATGTTCAGTTCTTAGAAACACATACTGCCATAAGAGAGTCTCTCTGTTCGTATTTAAAAGTAGAATTCATTAAAAAAATCAAACAGCCACAAACCACTTACATAATCAACATTTACAAGAAAGATGAGCTTTTAACCCTGATTTGAATGAAAATTTATCAAAATCTGTAATGTCTAATGTTTAGGGGAAATTTGTTCCATAATGCTAGTGCCATTTTTGAAATGTGAAAAGTGTGGATTTGACACTTATTTCAGAGAGTAGATTCTTTGACTTTGAACGTAGATTACGATCGGGCTGATGTATATGGCTCATTAAGTTCACTGAGATCAGCAGGGATATTTCCATAAATGCATTTGAATACAAGCTTAAGAACCTTGAACTTGATATGAGCCCTTATCGGCAACAGATGTAGATTACGAAGGATAGGAGTTATATGTTCAGATTTTCTTTTGCGTGTTACAAGCCCTGCGACCGAATTTGGTATTTATTTATTCATTTTTACTTATTTATTTATTCACGATTCATTTATTTATCTATCTATTTACAGATAGAGATTACGAAGGATATGAGTTATGTGTTCAGATTCATTTTGCTTTTTACAAGCCCTGCTGTTGATTTTAGTTATTCATTTATTTATTTATTTACTTAGTTATTTATTTATTTATCTTTTCCTCGTTGGAATCCTTCGAGCTGGGATTCCAGAACTCCAATGAGCAAACCGTTGTTATTATTCAAGTGACTAAAATTGACTAAGAAATATAAATGATGACGCACATTGCAATTACATTATATAATATTTCTCTGTGCTCTATGCACGAAGGCTATAAAAGGAGTGTAGGTATCATAGAATAATGCTGTGCTAACCAAGGAAACTTGAAATCAAATTATCCTTGAAACCAGAGAATCTTTGTAAGAATGACGAATTCATTCAGCGAATCGTAAGTTAGGAATCTGGCAAGTTTGTTGTCCTGCAATTCAACAGATGCAGCCGTCAAAGGACCCGCCAACCTAACAAAATCTATTCATCATCTTTCATTGATAAACTTATAAAGGGTTTTCAAAAGATTCCTAGCAGGTATGGGTTTGTCCTTTAACCCTTTCTGTGCTAGTGAGACAAATGTGCACTTATTTCACACATATATCTATGGATAGGAAATCAATTTGGCACGCAGAGAGTTAACTCACAAAAATATGTCAGAGGTAGCTATTTCACATTTCTTCAGCGTATCAAAATCATGTATATTGTATACAGTAACTTGTTGACATGCTACCAAAAAGTGCTTGTTGTATGAGTGGGAGACTGGTGTTAGAGAGCGTGAACTGAAACATGTGTTTAGCGAGGCATGGGGTCATCCCACAAGACCGACACCCATGAGTCATGCAGCCCACGAGTTAGGACTCGTGGGCTGCATGACGTGGGCTCACAGCCCACGAGTTCGACACTAGGCAAATAAAGCACATGAGACCGACACTAGGTAAAAACAGCCCACGAGTTCGACAGATACATTACGGGGTCTAATGTGTCGGTCTCGTGGGCCTTGTTTGCTTAGTTTCGAACTCATGACCTGTATGACTCGTGCGCTGTATAACTTGTGGGCTGTATGACTCGCGGGTGTCGATCTCGTGACGTGCACCCGAATTAATCTGTATGGGAATGATGCAGTTTTGGATTGGTTGAATTCCATTCACTTCACACCACAATCAATCCGGAACCTAAAAATTATGACTAAATCAATGAGGAAGGAATTTCTAAATCCAATTTTCAAACGATAAATGATCTCATATTCCCATAATTCCATGCACGCTATTCCGTTAATAATATCATATGGCGCTGCGTGTAATTCTTGCTCAAACGTGGTACGTGAAGGTGATAAAATGCAAGTAATTGCGCTATCATGTCGAACTGACCAGTGTGTAGATATTTCCCAATGCTACATTATACGAAACTAATACCACATACATCGCGTGTGTATCAAGATGGCAATATATGCTAACGAACGCCAATTGATATCTGGATACCTTGGCCGATGAACGGCTGAGCTGAGGGAAATAACACATTTGAACGTCACAAGGTAGGTAAATTCATGCAGAAGCCCTCAGGTAAATCTCAACAATTTTCTCTCAATATTGGTACATTTTTGAGTGAATACAAGAGTCGCCGAATCCATCCCGAGTCAATGCCCTCATCTAAAAATTGCAAAATTTTACATTCCACAAAACGCATACACGCGATTAATTGTTACTTTATTTTTTTTTCACACGGAAGAGCTGTAGAAACTCACAAGCAAAAGCGAATGTTAAAACTATATGTGTATGTATGTATAGATAAACACAAAACGCATATACATATGTTTAAACTATGTGTATATGTGTGTATATATATATATATATATATACATATTCATGCTGTTGCTTATTTCTATTCCATATACCTCTGATAGTGCTACACCCTCTGCCTCTACTCCTTGTAGCTATCTCAGGTTGTGCACTGTGAATACTCGTTCAATACGTAGTAAGTCAGCATCTGTATTTGATTTCATCTGTGAAGGAAAGGCTGATATGACAGATAATGACTCTGCGCTCATCCATGATATCGTCCCTACTGGTCACCGATTTGTTCATTGTCCGCGTATTGGTCGTCGTGGTGGAGGAACTGCCCTCCTTTTTAAGGACGCTCTTGATGTCCATCAATTTCTTGCTGGTGAAAAGAGATCATTTGAGTTTGCGTATTTACCACATATCACTCAAATCTTTCAAACTTGATCTCATAAATATTTACAGGCCGCCATATTCTGATGCTCATCCTATATCAATGTCTACTTTTATATCTGAATTTAATGAGTTTATACAAGAGTATTTGTTATGTCAACATACCTGTTGATTTTAATGTTCATGAGGATATGGATAATTATGAGTCTAGGTCATTTTCAGATTTGCTTGAGTCATTTGCTTGTATTCAGCATGTTGATTTTAGTACTCATTTACGTGGTCACACTTTAGATTTGGTTATATCTCGTAAGTCAGACAACATAATTGTGGGTCGACCGTGGCCTGGTCCTTTACTGTCTGATCATTTCTCTGTTATGTGTGAGCTTAATTCAGTGAAGCCACATGCACCATCTAAGAAAATTTCTTATCGCAAAATTGGCTGTATAGATTTAGATTCATTGAAGCATGATGTGGCTAACAGTTTATTATGTACAGACACTCCTGACGATCTTACAGAGTTGGTTATCTTATACAATGATACACTTACTTCAATTTTGGACAAACATGCACCTTTGATTACCAAGGCTGTGTCATCTCATCCACGGGTACCATGGTTCACAGATGATGTAAGAACACAAAAAAGAAAAAGAAGGAAAGCTGAGAAGAAATGGTTGAGAACGAAATCTCCTCTTGATTATGAGAATTTCAAAGCTGCCCGTAATAGAACTTTATTTGTTATGAATAGTGCCCGTCGTACATATTACTCTCAAATGATCAAAGAAAATAGTTCAGATCAAAGGTGTCTTTTCAATGTTACTAAATTACTGCTGAATATGACAAAGCTTCATGTTGTAATACCTCACCATATTGATAAGAGGACATTTGTTGATGATCTGGGAAAATTCTTCTGTGATAAGATAGTAAAAATTCATTCTCAGATTGAGTCCTCTGTAGATGATGGGATTTGTCCTTTTGATGATATAGATTTTCAGATTTCACACAATGCAAACTTCAATCATTTCAAAATGTTATCTGTAAGGGATGTTGAGAAATTAGTTTCTAGTCTGAGCAAAAAGTCCTGCTCCTTGGATCCCATGCCAACAAACCTTGTTTTGCATTGCACAGAATCACTCCTCCCGGTCTTTACTAAACTCATCAATGTGTCTCTCTCCAGTGGTCTCTTTCCATCTGAGTGGAAAATGGCACTAGTTAGGCCACTTCTCAAACGTGGTATGGAAGTGAGTTATGACAACCTAAGACCAGTTAGCAATCTACAATATGTATCAAAACTGGTTGAAGGAGCTGCTACTCAGCAGATTTTAGAACACCTACAGGGTAATGAATTGCTTCCTTGTATGCAGTCCGCATACAGGCAGTTTCATAGCACAGAAACGGCCTTAGTTAAGATCAAGAATGATATTTTATTGGCTATGGATGATAAAAAGGTAACATTTTTGGTATTGCTCGATTTAAGTGCTGCATTTGATACTATCGATCATGGGATATTAGTGAATACATTACATTCATCTTTTGGCATGAGTGAGTCTGTCCTTGCATGGATTGAGTCTTATCTTTTTAACAGACAGCAAAAGATTATGATAGAGGATGTAATGTCAAAGAATTTTGATGTTCCATACGGGGTGCCTCAGGGGTCACGCCTTGGGCCCCTTCTTTTTACACTTTATACAAGTAATCTGATCAAGGGTATTCAATGTTGTTTCTCAAATATTTCTTGTCATTGTTATGCTGACGATACACAGTTGTATATTTCCTTCAGTCCTGATGGTGAACAACACATTGATAGTATTTCAAACTTAGAATCCTGTATATGTTATGTCCGTTCTTGGATGTCCAAACATAAGTTAATGCTTAATGATGGGAAGACTGAGTTTCTTGTTGTTGGGACACCAAGACAAGTAGCAAAGCTGGATATTAGTAAGATATCAGTTGGAGATTTGGAAGTTAAACCATCGAGCTCGTGAAAAACCTGGGTGTATGGCTTGATTCTCGTTTAAACATGGGAAGCATATATCAACCACGTGCAAGTCTGCTTTTTATATGTTGCATAACTTGCGTCACATTCGTAGATATTTGAGCCAGGAAGACGCTGAAACTCTTGTTCACGCATTCATTAGCAATAGGCTTGATTATTGTAATGGGCTATTGTTTGGTTTACCAGATTCACAGATAACCAAGCTTCAGCGTGTGCAGAATGCATGTGCGAGACTTGTGTCCAGTTCGTCAAAATTTTCACATATTACACTTGTTTTGAAGAAGTTACATTGGTTGCCAGTAAGACAGAGAATTGTATTTAAATTTTTGATACTCGTTTATAAAGTATTGCATGGTCAAGCACCTGGTTATTTATCAGAATTGATATCAATGAAATCACACTCATATTCTCATAATTTACGAAGTACACAGGATAAGTTGCTTCTAAAGCAATCTCACTTAAAAACGAAAGTAACTTTAGGGGATTGTGCCTTCAGCTGTGCTGCTCCAAAACTTTGGAATAAATTACCTGAGAAACTGAGGAAGGCATCATCACTTGTTGTCTTCAAATCTTTATTGAAGACATATCTTTTTTCAGAAGCCTTTGATTAATTTGTTATTTATTTTTCGTGTGTCTAATCAGTGACAGGAGCTCTGTTACATCACAGCGCAGTAGAGTATATTTACATAGTAGCTGCGCTATACAAATTTGTCTAATTATTAATTATTATTATTACCTCCCTTAATTTCTGTTTCACCTGTGTGTACGACATATAAATTGAAGAGAAGACATTAATGACACAATCTTATCCAAAAAAAATCTACCCCCTACAACATCCTTTGTCATATATATATATATATATATATATATATATATATATATATATATATATATATATTTGTATACATATAAACATACACATTACTATAATATATAAATAGAACATATACACAAACATATTACATACATGTACATGTTGTTCATACTAAGAGTGCATGATGTAGCTTGATTCTCAATCATATTACATAACACAAGGAATGTTGATACACAGGACACACAAATAAGACAAGACAGTGTATACCGCTCGAGATTGTTTGAATTACTGGGTTCATCACATTTATTTTGTACCACTGTCGCTCCCGCCCCTCCTCACATCACAACGGTAGGGGGAGGAGGTGAAACGGGGAGAGGAGAGAACACACATTTCTCTCTGGGGGGGGGGGGGGGGGGGGCTGCCAGCAAGTTATGGTCTCTATATGGGTAAAAAGGTTTGAACACATCTCGTACACCAGAAACAAATCGGCAACACAACCAGTGGGTGTATTAATAGTGGCCATCTGCAACCACTATTGCAAATAACCTTAACATGAAAAGAAAGAAAGAAAAAAAAGAACATGCACACTTCAACAGATACACTGCGTGTAATCCCAACTGCTGTACTGTTACTAACTGTATGATAATTGCCTCTGTAATTATAAGGTTATCTAATCTGTTTGAGTTCACTTTTTTTCTCTCTCTAATTTGCTGTCATTTCATTTTCCTTCCCACTTGCCTGCCTTTTAGCACAAAGATCACATGATTTACTTTTTTCTTCCATGCTACTGTTTTCCATTCTCTGCTATGAAACTGTAACAGAAATAGGGTCAAATAATTGTACTTTTATAAACATGAAAGCCACTAATATAAACAGAAAGTCTCCACATTTCAACCAGATATCACCGGGCTGGCTTTTTATCTGCCATTTCTGCGAAAAACAGGGTCGTAATTTTGAACTCAGGATTGAAAAGTCAAAACTTTCTAATCACCGATTGCGTGTTGCCAGAAGTGCCATCAAACTCACAATTTCAATTCCTGTTCGAGCATTGGTCCATACCTTTTCCCATTTTACTACACATACACCAAAAAACAAACCATCTTCTTACTTCAAGCTGTCGATTCTACATTTACTCCGGAATGATCGATCAATACACTTCTTCACACTTCTTCCAACTCATGTTCACGACAGGTTCACAACGTATAAATCTCATGTTGGGGGAAAAAAAAATAACAACAAACAATACAGAAATAATTGAAAATAACAGCAGAAAGAGATATTCAAATTGTTCCATACCTTGATAAATGCAATGTTAATATTGACAATAATGAATAGATAATAAGCATGTATTACATGATTGTGATTACCACATCTCAATTGGGATACCAGGATCCTAAACCAATCTACATCATTTACAAATTTCTCCTCGCATCACATACACCTTCTACAGTCTTTGATAAACATACCTCTCATTTTGTGGGCAGCAGTGGTCTGGCTTGAAAGAACCATTCCATTCAGGTATTTTTCACACAATTCATCTCAGTTGAAAAAAGAAACACTTCTCCCTGCGCAAATTTCAGACATCGGTCACAAATTCTTCCGATTCCAGTCAATTCCTCGCTACAAACCATTCACCTGAAGTTCCACGCTCATCGCAAATTTCTGAATGCTCACAACGTATAATATATGCAAATTGATTTATACTCTGGGAATTTAAGCTGGGCTTCAAACAAGAAGAATTAAATATATACCTGGCTTTGTTTTCTGTTAATCATTTGGACAATCACGTATGATTTCACATCACAGGAGCTGGGCGAGCAATATGCAGACATACTACAAAGAGCACAACATTCACTTGACATATAAAACACAAAACAATGAATCTAAAGTTATATCTTCCCGCTTTGTATCCACACCCCTATTAGTAGTAACAATTAAAAAAAAAAAATCTGAATTGTTTTCAACGTATGAAGTTCCTTCTTCAACTGTGGAATCAATCTAGGCTGCTACAGACTTATACTGGAATTTTCCATGTGTCATTTTCCTCAGAAATAAGCACAGACATTAATTTGTCTTTTTATGGTACATTTTACAAATGTGGCTGGAAATCAAAAAAATAGCGCAAATACTTCCACATCTCACATATTCGACTGGCATGGCTGCCACTTCCCTCTCATCTTTCCTACTCAAAAGTTTCAAAAACACAAATATATTATCAATGACATAAAAAATACAATATGTAACTAGAGCACTACATATACCATTGACTGAAAAGTGAATAACTTTTCCTTTATTCCACTAATACAAAAAAAATATAGGAATAACAAAGTTAAAAACTAATTTCACGAACTAAATCCTATCTGGAAAAAAATTCCTAAGTAGCTTTGGACCACATATAGAATTTCACGGAGGAAAGCTCAAAATCTTGTAAGTCCATGTCTCTTTTGTTGTTTTCTCTTTTTCCTGCCAAGTCTATAGTTATCTCGTCATCACTTCACAATTTGCAAAATTTTTTTTTATGTGTAAATGACTTGCACAGTTTATACGACTATATATATATCACTAGCACAGGTACCAAGTTTGTGAAGCGCCATTCTATTTCATCCCGTCATTCTCACACATGGTACCGTTCTGGCCAGTTTTTTTAGCTTTTACTCAACTACATTCATCTGACATCTTTGTGTACATATATATATAAATTCTTTTTTCTCCTCACACTCTCTCTCTCTCACTCTCTCTCTCTCATTTCATCAGATTAATCAGAAAATCCTGTAAATATCGATTCGAAAGAGATGCACTTGCCGCCTGAATGTTTTTTTGATGACATAATCATTTTGGTGTGCTTTTTTTCTCCCCTTCCTTCTCTCAATCCCAGCAAAAAAGGTAAAATATTGGAGTTAGGGTACAACTGTTTGTTTGGGGCGGGTACCGTCGGTCGCCTCCCACGATGTGCCGCACCACCTGCAGATGCAGACTGCCAATGCAATTTACATACCGTAGTAGCCTGGCTGTGCGCCGGGCATCATGTTAGGCATACCCGGTGCCATGCCAGGCATCATACCGGGCTGTGGTACCATGCCGGGCATGGCGCCGGGGGGCATGGCGCCGGGCGGCATCCCTGGCGCCATGCCTGGACCTGCGGTGATCATGAGCTGTGGCTCATCTACGAGAAAATAAACAGACATGAAAGTGATTTCAACAGTTATTAAGTGTCAGATGCACAGTCATAGATATATATATATATATATATACACACACACACACATATATATATATATATGTACATGTATATAGACAGCTCTCTTTACACAAGGTTGAAAAGGTCTTCATGTGCTTCCAAGTGGTGCAAACAAATCTTTGCACAGACAAAGGGAAGTAATATAATTATTTCATATTGTAGTAGTGACATTACTTCCCTTGGCACTAGCAAAAGATTGCATACAGAACTTGTGTACACATATTACAGACTACAACAATGAGAAACACTATCGTTGAGGGCAAAAAAGTCATATGTGGAATCCAAACATACAAATGAAAATTTCTCGCAACTGAACAGAAAACATGCAGTCAAAATAATCTATCCTATCATTATGTCAGTGAAAACTTGAAAAAGTCTTGTGTTCAAGCAGTTATTAGTGATTGTATGAGATCTTGCCACACTTACAATATACAAGAGGTTTGTTCTCACTTAACAATCTTGTATTCAAGCAATTATGAGTGACATATGATATCTCTCCCCTTCCTTGTCTCAATCCCTCAATCCCCAATTCCAGACTTACAATATACAAGAGGTTGGTTCTCATTTTACAATCTTGTATTTAAGCAATTATTAGTGATGTATTGAGATCTTGTCAGACTTACTATATACAAGAGGTTGGTTCTCATTTTACAATCTTGTATTTAAGCAATTATTATTAGTGATGTATTGAGATCTTGTCAGACTTACTATATACAAGAGGTTGGTTCTCATTTTACAATCTTGTATTCAAGGAATTGTTAGTGATGTATGAGATCTTGTCAGACTTACTATATACAAGAGGTTGGTTCTCATTTTACAATCTTGTATTCAAGGAATTGTTAGTGATGTATGAGATCTTGTCAGACTTACTATATACAAGAGGTTGGTTCTCATTTTACAATCTTGTATTTAAGCAATTATTATTAGTGATGTATTGAGATCTTGTCAGACTTACTATATACAAGAGGTTGGTTCTCATTTTACAATCTTGTATTCAAGGAATTGTTAGTGATGTATGAGATCTTGTCAGACTTACTATATACAAGAGGTTGGTTCTCATTTTACAATCTTGTATTCAAGGAATTGTTAGTGATGTATGAGATCTTGTCAGACTTACTATATACAAGAGGTTGGTTCTCATTTGACTGTTCTTCCTCTTTCCTCTCCTTCTCTGACTCTGCAAGCTTGTCAACCTGGGCATGGGAGAAAAAAACAGCACTTTGTTGTTATTACTGTCAAGAATTTGTGAAGAGCCAAGATTGGCGAAAGAAAATGCAAATGGAAGTCGTTTTTTTCTACACAATGCATTGGGTGCTAGTGGAAAATCACGAAAAAAGTTAATGCCGAGAAAATGTCTGTTGGTTCCAGTTCAGTTTCATGCTGCAAATATTTCTGGTTTTGCAGTAATCGTCTCACATTTTATAATGTCTGCCTTTCGTAATATCTGTGACATTACTACGTACGACCCTTTCATGGTCAGACATATTATAGCTTTACAAATCATTCTATTTAAGAACAGGATCACTGCAGCTTACCTAGGCTGGGGTCAATACAGTACAGCTTTTATGTACAAACATGTTTTTCTTCTTCAGGAGATAACATACAGATAAAATATAATTTCATCGTTATCCGTACCAGTTTATATCAATTTGACCCTCTGAAATTACTTAATTTAATGTTATGACTGACAATCTGCAGAAACTTCTCATCAACACTATACATATATGAAATGATCCATCCAGGCATATCTAAAAGCGATTTCCTACTTATCACCTGGGGTGACAAGACCTTGTTTCTCAGTTTGTATGTGTATACATATATATATATATATATATATATATATATGCATTGAAAATCATCCTAACTCAATTTTGAACATTACAAATACTGATCTGATTATCAAATCACTTCAATTATTACTGTAATAGAAAAACAATGTTTCTACATAATTTGATGTCAACACTGATTTTTTTTTTTGTGTGTGAAAATGTTGTGAAAATGAAGAAGCTTCTTGCTCTCTTAAAAATTCATGATTCTGGAGATACACGGTCTTCGTCACCACCCCAGGGATGTTTTATGTTATGTCCATTGGCTAACCTTTGCCAGGTACTCCCGCATGACCTGGACCATGTAGGGCATGGCGAAGTTCATGATGTTGTGCCGCCACGCCAGCTCAAGGATGACGTCCGGGCGCAGGAGGTCGTAGCAGTTGAAGAGCGAGGCGCTGAAGCACTCGTGGTTGCCGGCCTCCAGGAACCAGTTGACCAGCTCCTCGGCGATGTCGATCTCCCGCGACTCGCTGGCGTACTGCATGGCATCCTGGGTAATTAATTGGCAGAGCCAGCAGTAAAAGTGTGAGAATGGTACACACCCAATGATATTTGTCTTCACCAAAGCATTTTGCAGTGTCACAATATTAAGTCTACAAGACATAATTCAATGCACCTTCCTTCATTCTTCTTTCTTAGTAACCTTAGATGTGAGCAATGTTGGAAGTTTGGCTTGAGAGAGCTAATACATGCTCAGCAAATTCCAGTGACACACAACCATGACCGAAGCAGCACTAGAATTGACACAAATATTCATTCCCTCAGTAAGCATTCACACATTTTACATTTACTAAACATACAAACAAACAAACGAGTGTGATGCCATCTTCTTTTTCTTTCACAAATGAAGCATAACTAACTACAAAAATACCAGTACAGCACACTGCACGAGCTAAGTGAATAATCACTCTTAACATATTGCCATATCAGAATAAAAGACACAAAGAATCTAGCAACAAGAATCTAGCAACCCAGAGTAACAGTTCTACAACAAGCTCATCTCTCCTGAAATGCCAGCAACTTAATCTTATACATTTTGTCCGACAAATTGACAATAATCTACCTACGAAATCCCCCCTAACTGAACCAGCTGTGAAGGGAATCGTCATTGATTCAGCTTATCGTCCTACAAACTTTAACCCTATCTACGCCAGAGACTTTGGACACTGTACAATGCTATGGGGTTTCCTACATCAATTGGCACTCAGAGCACTTAAAGGGTTAGAGAGGTGCACGCACCTTGAACAGCTTATCCTTCTTGCAGAGCTCCACGGCCTGCTTCCAGCGGTTGTTGCGCTTGTAGAGGTACGCGGCGATGCGGCGGAACTCGATCAGCTCGTGTTTCTCCAGCGTCTGGGCGAGGGCAATGTTGTCGAAGTTGTCGAAGGCGTCGATGGACGCACGCAGTCCCTGGTAGTCTTCCTCCTCGATCAGCAGGTTGTTGAGGGAATCGTTGATCGCCTGTGGATGAAGTGAGAGGCACATGATAATGCGACTTCTTCACATACTGAACCCCTCATTTAAATTGACACTCACTTTATTACAGTGCATGCTCGTAACAATGCACAAGGTTATAATGAAAATCTCAGTAAAACAAAGTAAAATTCATGTCTGAAAATTATTAGACATGTATCTGTTCATACTTTGTTTGGCTATAACAAAATTTTGACAAAGGGAAAGAAACCGTTTGTCCCAAGGATTTTGTTATAACAGGAATCACCTCTATCGATAGTTTTACAGTGCATTGCAATCTGTAAACTTTGATCGAGTTGTCACAATAAATCACAAAGTCAAGTCTGTTCTCAGCAACTCTTCCTCTTATACAATGTGTGTTACCTATCAAATATCACAATGCTCAGCATTTACATGCAGTCTTACATTATATAGATGATGACTGGCGGGGGAGGGAACATTCCGAATGTTCCACCCGAAGGGTTTGAAATGCTATTGAGTAGGGTTATAAGTCCCGAGACGAAGTCGAGGGACTTATAGCCTCCCAAAATAGCATTTCAAACCCTTCGGGTGGAACGTTTGGTACATGTTCCCGACAACAATAGTCATCATCTGTTATATTATATGGGTTAGTCAAATACGTCAACGTCAACCACCAAAGATCGTAGAGATTCAGTGTAGTTACGCGTAGCTAGCGTAGCCCGACCAGACGCTGTTAACGCAGTGGTGGTAGTGCGCTACATGACAATAGCGACTGGGCTGTGTATACAGTGTACGATCTTTGCAACCACCAGCATGCATGCATAGCACAACGCACTCGCTCGCTCGCTCGCGCAGAGCCAGATTCACTGTGCGTGCGTGGGTGGCCGGTCCGTGGTCCTAGGCCTTCTGTCATTTGTTACGTGAAAATGTTCTCCCATAGGAGAACATTACCAAGAATGTACCTCCATCACGTGACTCTGTGTAGCCAATCACTAACCGGTATTTGACTAACCCATTTAATATTACACATTATCCTCAAAACAAAGGAGTAAAACATACAGCTCTAGTTAAAGATTACACACAAGGCACGTCATCTTGGCCAACTGGCCAGAGCAAGGGGCGAGGCTTACCTTGTTGTTGTGGTTCTGTACTTGTCTGAGGTATGGTTTGACCAATGGCAGCTGGTTGAGCTTGGAGAAGAGTCCGACGGCGCGGGTGTGGTCCATGCGAGGTATGAGGACCACCAGCAGGTCGTTGAGCAGCATGGGTTTGTAGTCCAGGTAGAACTGGATGGCCTTGTAGTACAGCTCTATGTTGGCAACCTGTGACAGGAGGCAGATGAAAGACGAGACTTAGGGCTGGGCCATGACACAGCAAATAACATGGAATAATGAAACTGCTAATGTGGAACACTCTGCGGTATAAACAAAATTTGCTCCACTTTTGCGCCACTTGAAAAATATTGGGCTAGTGTATACATACATATATTTTATTAAATGGTGGAAAAATTTCACCAGGATTGTAGATGGTAGCATATGAATGTCTCAAGAAAAGACTGGGCGTTTGAGGAACATAATTAAGTGTTCTTGGATGACTTTCAACATCTGTATTAATTGATAGTACAAATGACTGGCATACATAATGAACATAAACTCATTGTGGTTTTTTTTGTTTTGATAATCATTGAGAACAGTGATATATTGTATCTGTAATATCTGATTTTGTTTTGTATTATAGGTTAATCTAATTGTGCAATGGTTCTGATGAATAAGATTGACCCTTTGTTAATTTTATGTATTTTTTTTCATCGTTACATTGTATTTTGTGAGTATTTTTAATGTATACATGGCCATTTGTTAACAATCCCTCTGTAATTCAGCCTCCGGGCTGCGAAAGATATTGATTAATAAAACACCATTTCAATTCATCACATCAGAATGAACTGGATATTATTCAACCAACTATGGGTTGTGCAAACAGTCGCTAAAAACACCAGTCGAAAATGTCATCGATGACAAACACTTGGAGCAAAAAGTCACTCATGACATCTGATAATTTTTAATCTCTTCTTTAGACGAAATTTCAACAACCAAACAAAGATCAATCGCTATATCTGGAACCAAATGTCCCATTCATATCATTCAGAGTGGTACTACATTTCATGTTTCCTGGAGAACTTTGCTAACCTTTAGATGCACTTCAATAATGAACACGAAATACCTCATTTTTTTTTTTCCAACCATGCCAAAAAATAACATCTCAAAACCTCTGCGAACAGATATAAAGAACAGTACTCTGGAAAGTATTGATGGTCATTGTATCAATGGTCATCACATTAATGGTCATTCTATTGCTGGTCACCATCCCTTACCTTAGTGATGACATCCTTGAAGTGGCTTTCTCTCCAGGCATCGGTAGGGTGTGCCATCATGGTAACTATGGCGTTGTCATACTCCTCATACTTGTCATACAGGAATACAAGTTCTGCCCATAGATGTGCCTGCTCTGCAGCCCGCAAGACCTACATTTCCAAATACACACGTTAAGAATAAGGATTACAGATATGAATGTATCTTTAATTTGACAGGCATTCAGAAGATCAGTACTAGAAAAGCACTCAGACAGCGCAGACCTCTGCAAAGCAGTTCATTTCCACCCATACTGTGATTTTCACCCTTTATTATAGTCCTTCATTCAAATCATCTGCATTATTGGATTTCTTTACCATCAAAACGTATCGTCACTGCCGACCAGCCATCGCTGCCTCGGCCGTACTTTCTTGCACGCAGCGCAATAGCTAAAATAGACTCCCAGATCAAGGCGATGATCCTGATGACTACCAACAGTTGATAATTCATTCCTTGTGTCACTATCAACTTTTGAAAATTTCACAAAATTGCATTTATAATTTTTGGAGAAATTTTGCCAAAAGACAAACGATTAATCCAATAACTCTCTACCTATTCTTTCATCCCTTCATACCTCTCTCCATTCCATCAGTATTTTCCTTGCTCATACACTCCTACTTACCCTTTTCTGCTTCTTCTTTTTCTTTCCCTCCGTTTCACCATCTTCCTCGTTCATTCACTCCCACCATCCCACTCTGCCTCTTTCTTTCTGTCCTTCCATCACTCCCTCCATTCCATTAGTATCTTCCTTCTTCATTCACTCCTATTTATCACTCTCTCTATCCTACCTAATCCCTCTCCTCCATCCCATCAATCCATCCTCCCTCACCTTTGGAATGTTGACGCGAGACCAGAAGAGCTCCAGGTGCTCCCGCATCTTGGAGGGCTTGTACTTGGAGTAAAGGATGGCCAGCTCGGTGAACATGCCCATGTGGGCCCGCTCCAGGCCCAGGGCCGCCTCCAGCAGCTGAATCAGCTCCTCAAAGTAGCCCCTGTCTTGGTAGTAGTTGATGAGTTCCTCCAGCTCATCGGCATGCACCACGATGTGGAGACCGCACATCTGAGCCAGGCGGAACTCCTCGCCATCCACGCAGGAGAAGCAGACCTAGTGGGTAACAAGTGAGTTGGGGAGCAAGTATTAAGACCTCTTTTGCTTCCAGAAACAGGGTGTGTCATGCATTGTTTCTTTGGTCAACACTTAAATCTCAAAGGCAGTAGGCGATGAAAGTAATGGCCATTCCATGACAATGCAAAACTGTGATACGAAACTATAGTGACAGATAGCATTTTTAATCTGTGATGTACCCAATTGAGCAACATTCAACAATAAAATAGATCAGGGCCCTGTTTCACTACCATTGGAACTATATCGAGCCAAACAATGAACTGAAAGTTGGGACAGATTCAGATCAGATCTAGTTGGGAATGATATACACAGGCATTCAACGTGTATTCTAGAACATGGCAAGGCGGGTGCAAGTATTGTTCCCAAATGGCTTAATGAAATAGTCCCGAACTTGTGAGTACTGATTGATCCCAAAATTGCCCCTAAGATCAATTGAATTGAACGTAGGATTGATTGTAGGCTGTAGGAGCAGTACGTCCACCATTACTAGACAACAAGCGACACCATCGCCTTACCTCCTTCCACGTGCGAGTGCTGTTGGCCTTGCGGGCACTGTCCACGGCTGCCTGGTATTCACCGAGATGCACCAGGGTGGATGCCAGACGGGCGAAGTTGGAGACGTTGTTGAAGAGAAGCTTGGCAGCCTCGTACATTCCTTCATTGTAACACCGGTCACCAACCTGCACGGTACAGCATATCAGTGGTAAGAACTGAACATCTAGCAATACTCGGACCTTCCAAACTACTTAGCTACTCTAAAACAAACATGAGAATAGAGCAGCATAGGGCACTCCCCCTACATCGCATATAATCATAACAAAATTTCCTTTAAGTGAAGTAGAAATTCAGGTCTCAAAATTTTAACATGAATATTTCATCGATTTATTTATAACTAAATGTCCATACAACAAAAGAAAACTACCTGTTGTGAAGACTTCAATGTAATGGGAGTTGACTTTACTCTAAACAAGAAATTTGAGGGAAAGCCTTCATTTGCACATATTGAATCACACACATATTGCAATTCATCTTCAATTACAGAGGAAAACTACACAAAGTCTAAAACAGTTATGAAAGGCACAAGATTGTGTGACAAGAGAAACTTCATCCCTCTGAAAATTGTGCCCTCTTCATCCAACATCACCATAAAATGCAGACACACATACAAACAAGCACACACACATTATTGACGAGGACCATACCTGCTGGATCTGGGCGTGGTTTGGTCCCGAGATGAACTCCTCCAGGTCTGCCAGGCGGTTGGTCTTGGCAAAAGCGAAGATGAGCTCTGTCTCCACGTAGGCGTCGCGGGCCTTCTTGCGGGCCATCTGGAGGTAGCGCACAAGGTCCTCCCAGTTGCCTGTAGGGGTGTGTGGAGGAGAGAGAGAGAGACCCCATTAAAAGTGGTATCAATACAACAAACCCCATAAACCAAAGCTATGCAGTATGATTCCAACATCTGCAGCCACTTCACTGAGGCTAATCTGAAAGCAAAAGCTGTCTCAGTCAGGCTTGAGTGCACACTTTGATGTCTTTTGAGAGATAACTTGAAGTGCAATCACGACATAAGACAAAAACTTCTTGCCTATTTCTAAATACAAATCTAACTGGCAGACTTAGTTAAACTTACATAACCCACTTGAATGCCCAAGTAACGGAGTAAAATACATATGTTCAGTTCAGACTGGAGGTGAAGACTTATCTTTGCATGATGACAAAAATGTAATCGAAGTTTTCACTGTGACAAGAAGATTTATCTCCTTTATAGCGACACCTAGTATGGTGAGAAGAGGAACACAGGCTAAAATAAAGGATATTATGTTCATCTCAAGAGAAGGAAGAGTGACCACCAACTGACCTGATCCCGAAGCCGCTTCAACCACCTCGAGGTATGTGGACGGATCGTTGGCCTTGATGTACGAGTCAATTGCCTCCTTGACCATACTGGCTTTGATCTGGGCAGCAGCCAGTTGACTCCACACGTCAGGCTCGTTGCACCGCTCCGCAAACTCGTAGGCACGGTCCAGGTTCTTTATGTGCTCAATCAGGACCTGTGGGTCAGGGGGCAGAGGTTGCAGCTTTGAGGTTAGCTTGTGAGGCCATGTAGTCTCATTGAGATTATGTGCCACATACATTTTATACCTAGCACTTCATATGCAAATTGGTACCAAACCTCTCTTACAAATGACGCAAAACACCAAATAAATAGGGAGAGTTCATTAACAAAAGTAAGATGTAAACTTTAATTCTAACACAAAAGTTGAACTATCTGTTAGATTCACTGTCTCGGTGAGTTTTCATCAAGCACCTCTAGGGGCTAAACCCATATCTTTTGCAACTTTCTGTATTTCATTACCAACAAGAAGCCTAAGAGCCTTGCTAACAAAGAACCGTGCGAAAAAGTTGCTCAATAATACAAACAAAATGATAATAAACAAACTGTGGTGTAAATGCAGTGGCAATTACCCATGGATGAATTGTCCAAAGAATGGCTACTAACACATTACACAAGTCCTCTGTCTTTACTTTGTTCATCCACGGTTAAGCAGCACAACAAATATTACCTGAATAGCAGATGTGTTGACGTCAAACTTCCTAAAGATGGCGAAGGCCTCCTCGAAGAGCTCGCTATCGATAGCAATGTTTGCGATGTCGGGGGCGTCGTAGTTGTCCAGGCGGTTGATGTACTCCATGACGCGGGTGCGGTCGGCCTTGATGGCCGTCAGAATCAGCAGATTCTGCAGGTTCCTGGCAATGTGAATGGATAGGGAAGGGAAACACAAGAAAGTCATATCACAGTCCTGACACAGCTGTGAATACATCAACTGGGATAAGGTTTAAACAGGCCTGAAAAACCAAGTCAGTTTTCACATGCAGCCACTTCGCAATGTTACAATGCTCACAGCTAGCGCCTCACGAAATATGATAATATAACTCGCTTCACAAAAAGACAACTGGCTCCAACCTACAGAGCACTTATACTTATTCAAGAGGAGCAGCCATTTTTTGGCACAAATAAGCTATATCCAACTATGACAGTAAACTTCTTACTGCATATTATGTCTACAGCAATGGAGAGATGAGTGATGCCGATAACATGTCTTGATCACAGATACAGATGCACATCTAATGTTGAAATAGGGAAAGAGGAGCAATTACTTGTATGGTGCAGTGATCGCCAAGAATGTTTACCCTACTGGAGAGCTCACATGTCGGAAACATCAAATACAGACATGGCCTGTGGTTCTACATATCAGGAACATCCGCACAAGACATTCACTGAATCATTGAAAATAACAGTAACACACCATTCACACAGAATATTGGCACAGCACATCTAAGGCAACTTGCGCAATGACGTACTATAATATATGGCACTGGAGCATGCAGGTGCAATCTGCCGTCCCCTGAGATCATAAAAACATCAAACACACATCATTTCAGCCTAACGAAAGGAGTGAGGAACGTACCTGTGGTCGCTGAAGACCGAGTTCTCTAGCACAATCTTCTCCAGGAGCTCGATGAGCTCGTTGGGCAGGTCAGCAGTCATGAAGGCCTTGACGGTCACCGAGATGTCCTCTGGATCTTGTGTCTCAGACAGTGCAGTTTGTACGATCTAAATTGACAGAGAGAAGGGAGAGAGCTGTAAATTAGTCTGGCATGAAGAACATAAATATTTCTTGCTAGGCCAATGACAAAAACAGTGTGTGTAAGTGGGCTTGTTTATCCTGCAGAAAAGGAAATACTTACATGGTGTACCTATTCATCTTGAGAACAAATGGGCTTGTTATGCTGGACTGACATTCAACTGGAATGAGCCAACTACCACCTCTAACAAGTGTAATCTTTCACAAGGGTGTAAACTCTTGGCAATAGTGCACATGGACTAAATTTCAATAATGTTGTCGACAAGGATGATCACAAAAGCCCAAGTACTTGAATGGCTGATGATTTTTAGTGAGATCAGCAAACAAATTTTCTACATCAATCTCCACATATACTCTACTTTCAAAAATATAAACAAACAGTCACTATTAGCAAGGCTACAACATCAATGTGTCACACAGACTCGGGACATACGGTTCAATAATGATGCCTCCAGCAACAATCATGTGTGGACACACAGAAAGATGAAGACGACAAGCCACTACCAACCTGGTCAATGAGCGGCCTTCGGTATGGGTTGTCTTCCTGCAGCACCTCGGCCCAGAGTTCCTGGTCGCGTCGCCGCACCAGGTAGCGTGCCTCGCTCTTGAAGAGGGAATTCTCGTTGCAGACATTGATGAGCTCGCGGTCGCACTGGCCGCGCTCGTAGGCCACACAGGCCAGGTGAGGATCGCGCTTCTCGCAGTACTTGCCAACAACACGGCTGTCGTAGAACTGGTTTTCTCTGCAGTGAACAAAGAGTCGTGACTTCATGATACAGGCATGCTAAACTTATATACAGCACTGCAGTATTCTGAGGGCTGACAATGCATGTTTGAGAAACAGTATTTTCAGTGAAGCCTGAAATCATCTCTGTCTACAAGGCAAACTATTCAACCACAATCTAAATTATCATGATAGCTGTATCTGTAGTAATGTAGCTGTGCATGTAACTGTTTGTAATTACCATTATCACTTTTGTTGGAGTTTTTGTAGCTGCATACACCATTGCATTGTCATTGTCTTTGTCACTGCTGTACATGTTATGTTCAGTGTCATTTAGTTGTGATGGGATTTTTCTGTTGACATGAGGAAATGTTTGGGGTTGTTTTTCCAATCTATGTACATCTTGGCCATCGCATCGTCACTGTCTTTGTCACTGCTGTATACATCATTATCACTGTTTTGAGTTGTGATGGGGATTTTCTCACTAACCTGAGGAAGCGTTCTGGGTTGTTGTTTGAGTCGATGTAAATCTTGGCCAGGGCATTGTGGGTGGCGGGCTCCGTGCTGCCCTCATGGATGCGTGTCTCCAGCCAGGGCAGGAGAAGCTTGAGGCGGTTGCGCTTCTCCACCTCTTCCACCAGCTCGTCAGTGGAGAACTGGCCGCGCACCACCATGATCAGGCTCTTGATGATGTCCTCGGAGCAGTCGACGTCCAGCAAGCCACCGATGACCACCGGCAGACGAGAGGGGTTGACCTGATGTCCGGAGAAAAACAAAGCAAAAAGCACAAAAATAAGTCAATGACCAAATAAATCAATACCATAAATGTCCAAAGAAATTATGCATCAGCATTGCTAACATACAACCACAACTACACTGTAGATATCAAAATATGTCTAGACTTGCAATGACAGCATAGACAAATAGAAACCAAAGGGATAAAATCAGTTTCATAGCATGTAATTTGTCAAGATGCAGTCAACTATTGCAGAAACATATTACACTTTAATTGAGAAATATATAATGGTTTCAAACAAGGAATGATTCTTATTACATGCAGACGCAATACAAAAAACAGCATGAAAATGTTAATATCTGTCATATTTGAAATGCCTTTATTCAACATCACAAGTAAATATCTTTAAAATTCAGAATGCACATGTATACTACAACCAAAAAGATACGCTAGGGTTGTGGTTTTCTTCTTGTCTCTTTTTTTGGCTGACCTTTTGAACGTAGATCTCAATGTACTTCTGCAGGTTGTTGCGGTAGAGATAGAGAACCAGGTCGTGGACGAAGTCGAAGCGGTCGCAGACGATGATGAGGGGCAGCTGGTCGGTCAGTTTGGCCTCCTTCAAGAAGTTCTTGACCCGCTCGGGGTCGTAGCAGTTGCTCTCACGACAGATACGCTCCACCTCCTTGATCTGGCCGGTCTTGCAGGCAGACTGTTTGGGGGTGGTGGGGCAAAGAGACAGGACTTTAGGTAAGGGCAGATGACTCCCAAATCTTTATAACAGAATACCTAAACTCTTAAAGGAGACCTCTGGATGATTTTCAGAATTTTACATTTGAACAACTATAAATTAGTTATACAGAGTGCAGAGTTTCAGAATTTATAGTGATTGGGTTGAGGAATAAGAATGTTTTCAAAATTTACAACAAATTGCAATGAACAAGGATGATGACATGGCAGCCTCACCATAAGAATGCATGAGTTGAGACTCAAGGAAGCAGAACAAAAGAAGATGGCATGCATACATTCTACACAGGTGATCTTGTTAAGCAAGTGGTATTGTAATGGAATTACACTGCTACATTTCTGAAATATGTGAGGCTCCGATGTCATGAACACTGTTCAGTGTAATTTGTTTAAGATTTTTCAGAGTATTGTTTCTCTGCTCAAGGACCACAATAAATTCCACAAATCTATACATGAAGCTGTCGATTTATGTACTACATGATGTGAAATTATGAAAATCGTCTGGATTTCCCCTTTAATGAATTGACATCCATGAATTACAATATTCATTATCTGCTTCCTAATTCAAAGGGATTGCACCCAATATCAATTACATTGAATTATTGTCCACACAGCTCTATATAAGAATCTGCCCATTAAGGGACAAATACTCTTGGCCTGATGCCCTACTTGCCCTTTGCACAGGCAAAGGAAATGTATGAAACAGAAAGGTTGATATCTATATATGCCATTTCATAACTGAAGGAATCCAATATACAATCAGAAATATTGATGACTGCCATCTTCAGGTCAACTGAAAGGGGAGAAAACTGAAAGTATAAACATGCTATTTAAGGAGCATACACAAAACTGAAACTACGATAATTTATAAACTATAATGACTATACCAAATAAGAGTGCATTTCACAGGAATAAAAACTAAGATGAAGTGTGATATACAGTTCTTTCTTCTTTTCAAACCGATAGGCAAAGTGATCAACAAGAAAACTTTTATGCAACATCCTGAAGACTTGCCAAGTTCTTGAGCTGATACTGGGAAAGAGAAATATAGTGGACATGTTGGAAATGATTACGAAGCACTGGCCCACTGAAAGCCACTGACCAGCACTTGTCTGTCACACCATGGGGTCACTCTCTGGAGATCTACGGCTGCCTCTCTCACATGGACATAGTAAAGAAGGCATAATGTGCAACATCTCCATAGAATTACAACTCTATGATCTACAAGGTCCTCATCAGACAAGATTTGAATGCAAAATTACTCTCTCCTTTACCCGTTACTTACAGGGATAGCAGATATCTATTGTAAGAGCAAGTGTGAGTAGGTATGAGAAGAGCTGATGGGTTAAACACATCAGAGACGCCACACACAGTTCAATGACATTTGCTCCTGCGACAATTGCCCCCATGAAATATCTGCCCGCTAAAGCCATACATAACTTCTACCGACGAACGTAACCCTAACCCAAATCCTAATCCTCACATCAAACTAAACCTAAAACCCTATCAAAACCCTAACCCTAAGTCCTTGGAGAAAATAATATCGCAGCAATTGTCGCAAAAGCAAATGTTGTGTCACCGCCCCGCCCACTCACCTGGATGTACTTGAAGTGGACGTCGGAATCCTGGCTGAAGTTGACGATGGAGCCCAGGAAGTAGAAGAGGCCCTCGTAGCTCTTGAAGACCTCGAAGATGTCGATGAGGGCCGTGGTGGTGAGCTGCTCGTGGTACTTGGTGGCCACCTGCACGCAGATCTGGAGGTTCTGGCGGATGTTGGCAGTCAGCATGGCCTTGATACACTCCAGGGAGTCCTCGACGGACAGGGAGCCAAAGTAGTTCACCAACCACTGGGTGGGAATGGGAGGAAAACAAGGCAAAGATGATCACTTGAGTTACCAGGAAACTCACAGTAGGTTTCAAATCTTAATATACTGCCACAAAGCAATCTCTCTATTTTTCTTTTTCTTATTTTAGGTTCTTTTTTTAATCGTCATTATTTGCTTTAGGCAAATTACTTCATCAGGCAAACCCATCAGCCTTCAAACTGGGAGTCATTTGACCCAGTTGCTTCACTGCAATAAACCTCCCCATTACTGTTACATCTCGCAGTTGTGTAATTACTAATAACTTCAACTCTCTTATTCAAGGAGAGTGCCTTCACCTTTGAATATCAAAATCCTAACCTGATATGCGCCTCTCTCTTTTTTTTTTTAATTCCAAGATATTTGAGGACAAACAATGTAAGTACAGACACATTAAAAAAAAAAATTCCTTTTTTCTTTCTTTCAGATTTTGACACTCTTTGATATGACATTACAAATAATATCAAACAAATTCCAAAGATGATGGGGTTGTCTGACATATTCATCACTTACATCTGGGTTGAGGAGGTGAGTGTGGACGACAGCTCGCTTGATGTCATACAGATCTGTGTAATGCTCCAGAGCCTGTCGAGGAAGAAATGATAATGGGATGTTTGTATGCATGAAGAAATAACAATGCATGTTTCATCCGATCTGTTGAAAAGATTACCTGATGACACACAAGAACAAACAAAAAAGGCAGGTAATGGTACTGACATTTTTGGTCAGCATACTGTAACAAAGGTATGTAGGGGAAATTCTGGTCACATACTTTTCTTTGCCATGCTCAAATATTGGAATTCGCAAAGCTAAGATCGACTGACATAGAAAGTTCTTGTCACACAGAGAATAGGTGGTTCATCCATGTGAACAGACAAAGGAACTCTTGATAGAATTAGTCAATGATGTATCATTTTTAACCCAAATGCTGTTCTTGACTGCCTACCTCATGATGAGGGTCAAATGATTGGGGACATGGTAGAGATGCATACAAAAGTTGGCATCTGTGTAATCATTGCATTTTACACTCAAATTTCAACAAAAGTCTGGAAAAGGCAAAACGCCAAGGCCACCAATCTAGAAGCACTCACATACAAGGTGTCATTCCAGCTGATGCACTATCAGAGATGGTTAAAAATGACAACAAATAAATCGCCTTACCCTCTGCAGAAGTCCTGCCTTCTCACAGAGCTGGGCGATGTGGGCACGGTCGTAGTGGGTGAACATCTGGTTGCCAAGGATGGCATCAGCCACCTGGGGGGCGGAGAGGAGGTTCATCTCCAGGAGGCGGGTCTGCAGGTGGCCCTCCGAGGGGCGGTTGTTCTTCAGGGCATCCAGCAGGAAGGAGGTGCACGGCTGCACCAGGTTCTGCTCCATGAACACATCCACAATCTGGGGGCACAGCAGAGACAAGGTAATCATTGCGCTGTACACTCAAAATAGCCACAAAAGTCAGCAACAGATAACAGATGATGTTCTCACTGACTTTTTACATTGACTACACAACATTACATTGACCATGGCATGAACTATTTTTGGACTCATCAGTACATCCTGGCATGCTTCATTCACCAATTGTGGCACAGATGTTGTTAAACTCATTGTCCATTAACATGGGTCATGTACACACTTATGAACACTATTCTACGGTATATTCTTGACCACTGAGGGTTACTGTAATGGTGTCTCAAGTGGGTGAGTTTGTCTTACCTTATATCACATGTATTTAATACAATTACATATTACAAACTATATATAACATACATATCATATTACATAATCTTACTTAATATACAACTGCGACGCAAATACCCTTGCAAGATAGAACTTGCTATGTACTTAAATGGCATTGGAAACTGTAAAAGACAGTGATACTCGCTTACAGAGAGTACAGAATGCTGCCTCTAGACTTATGTACCATGTTCGTTCACGTTCTCATGCCACTCCTCTTATACGTCAACTCCACTGGCTGCCAGTCAAAGCAAGAATATCCTTCAAGCTTCTCCTACTGGTCTACAAAGTAGTCAACAATAGAGCTCCAGAGTACATTGGGGAAAGTCTGGTACAACATTCTCACTCTAGGCGCACTCGTCTTTCATCATCCGTTACCTTCACTCAACCACACACGAAAAAACTAGCTGGCGATGCAGCTTTCTCTTCTTCTCCTCCTAGGCTGTGGAATAAGCTCCCTCCTCTTCTGAAATCATCACCAACACTTGATCATTTCAAACAAAACTTGAAGACTTACTTATTTTGATGTCCCTATATGTGCACTGGACTTGTACTGTCGCTGCCTGATACTGTAAAGTCGTTTCTTTCGCGTACAGATACTTTCGCGGTTTCTATCAGTGCCGACTTTTTCGCGTGTGTTTAAATTCGCGGTCGGCAAAATCTGTGAATTCACAGTCGGCAAAAACTGTTTCATTTTGCACATGAAAACCCAAACTATTATCAGATTATTCTTTTATCTATTAAATACAAATTAAAATTGAATGCAGGCTTACCTAAAATCCCATATCTCGAGTATTTTATAACATGCTTGTACCTGAATTGCGCTGTATCGCTGTGTTGGTTGACCATCAACACACTCAATGCGCGAAATCTTCGTGTGAGCATGTGTGCAATAATAGCGTTGTAACAAGTGGCGAGTTCAAAACATTTTCGCATGATGTTAAATTCGCAGTTCAACCTCAAAGCACGAAAATAACACCACCGCGAAAGAAACCACTTTTACAGTATTTTGTATATATTTTATCTCCTATGGCGACCAGGGATGACATCTCATAGCGCTTTGTATCCAGTGGAAAAGGCGCTCTATAAATGTCTACTATTATTATTATTATTATTACTAGAGCTTCTCACCATGCTGATGTCAGCCAGTGGCTCCTCATCCTGAACCATCATCTGAGCGAAGCCCGCCCCCTGGTCCGGGTTGACGCGCATCACGTTGCGCAGGAGGAAAATGTAGTCGGGGGTGAAGTTCACCTTCTTGGCGTACAGCACGATCTTCTGGAACTGGCCAGTCTCGGCAAAGCACTGGATAACCTGATTTGGGAAAATGGAGACGAAGAGAGACATGGGTTTAATACTAGGTTGCAACTGTGGAGACTATGTGGCATTAAGGGTATGAAAAACCCCAGCTCAACACATCATACAATCAACATTTATTGTGTTCCAAAGGTTAATCTATATCAGAAATTTAAAAGAAAACAAAACATTTATGACCTGTTATACCTACTCAAAAATAAGTCCATACAAGCTTATGCAGACTAGGTGAAGTCTTGCTGGAGTAATTTCATAAATTATACACACATTTAAAAAAAAAAAAATCTGCTGAAGGTTCATCCAGCTCAGCATTGTTGTCTTTCAATAAGTCCATACACAGCTTCCAGTATGTGGGCAAGGTACAGTCCACAAATAGCTCATGCAGACCAGGTGAAGAATTGCTAGAATATTGTACAACCTCATTGAATCCCAAGAGCAGCCTTTATTCTAGCAGGCACAGAACCCAATCAGTCTACTGATTTGAAGATGGAAGATCAACTAATTAGTCCAACCACTAACATTTGAACTTGCTGGAGACAAATTTGTCAATGTCTGCTATACAGGGATGATACTGAGGTTTGTTGAAAAAAATCGGAAATCAAAATTTTCAGGTGATTTTGATACATGAAGAAAAGCAAAATGTGTATAGACTTCAGAAGAAAAAAAAATCGGAAATCAGATTTAAATCTACAGAATGTCATGCCTGGCTATACTAGGGTCATCTTCATCAAGGTCTTCATTATGTTGTTGTTGTTTTTGAAGAAATTACACCATGAGCCAAATATCAAAATAAGAGTTTTTCTTGGTAACTTGACTAAATTAAACTTGCATCTTATTCTTGGTTTTGGTGTCCGTGACTTATGGCTCCTTTGGCAGTGAATAGTCCCATATTTGTAAAATCACTTTACTCTATAAACCATAAAACATGGCATATTTTCTGATGTGTCGCCCAACAATGAGTGATTCTGGTAATCACTCATTGCTTTGTAAAGTGATGATTACCTTGTTTGGAACACTGGCACGCAGGTAGACAGACAGAGCCAGTGTCGGGTCGTGGGCCTTCACCAGATCACCAAGTTCTTCGCTGCATTCCAGCTGTCAAAGTAAGGACAAAAACAAAATTGGAAGGCAATGCCCACGGGCAAAACACATCTGCAATACACTTTTCATTCCCTACAAGCTAACAACAAATAATGCCACATCTGTACCCCTGCACAGAGTACTGTAAAACGAGGAATTTTCGCGTGCACTTTAATTTCGCGAATTTCGCGAGCGCCGAAATTAAAATGCACGCCAAAGTTTTTGTCTACACTACATGCATTGAACGCCAGTGGCAATTCGCGAAAATTTCATGCCACGAAAAAGGCTGTCGGCCCCAATTCCATATCATGTTTTACAGTAAATCCTGATTCACAAAAATAACAATAAAAAATGTGGAGAAGTTGATGGCATCTCAGTTCAGTCATCTCTTGAGTCTCTGGTGAACTCCTACTTCATTTTAATAGATGTCTTACAAATTTCACAGTCATAAAAACCAATGTCCATAAAGTGATGTCATTGTTCAATTAATTAAGATAAGTAATAACCACTGATCTTCATGAAAATCTCTAAATCAAATTAAATATAAAACCAAAAAAATTCAACACTTTTCCAACTTGCAACAGTTTACATTAACCTCTACTTATAGGGCACATATCATATTTCTAAACTTGCTGTGATTAACCAAATTGCATTTATTGGCTTTAAATCAAAATATCCTATGGAACTTAGAATAGGCTGCCTAAGAGACACACATTTTACTTACAAGTACCACAAAATACCTTCACACTTCAAAGACAAAAATGAGCAAACAGCACATAATCTTTCAACAGCCACGAGGTTCACCATTTGATTTGATGTGATTTCATTTGATTTATTCATTCATTCTCTGCATGGCATCACTTTACAATTCCATCAGTTTTCAGCAATATCAGCAAACATTATGACATATCCATATAAATGGTACTACACAGCATGGCACTTCATTCAATTTCAGAAATTTTAACCACACATATACATTCTCCCTGTCGAAAAAACCCCAACATATTTTGAGAGTCGAGAAGAATGAGAAGGGATTGACGGCTCACCTTGTCCTCCTTGAGCCACTTCTCCAGGAGCTGCTTACGGCCCTGCTGCAGCACAGGGCGGCAGAGCTCCAGGGACTCGTACTTGTTGAGCTGGCCCTGGTCCAGCAGGATCCCAAAGTATTGGAGGAGGGGCGAGGTCTGGCCCGGCTGGGTGGGCACCTGCTGGAACCGCTGGATGGTCTGGGGGGTCCTCAGGATGCCCTGTGGGGGTGGGAGATCGAGGACGAGGGGAAGGGGTAAGATGACTGGAAGAGCGTTAGCTGTTAGGTTACAGCACATTTAGAAGAGTGATGAATGGTGGGCAACATCAATGTTTGGTACAAATTTCAATACGACAAAAGATCATTGATTGAATATGAGCATGAAATGGGTCATGACATTTGCATCCAGGACCAAGGAAAGTTGACAAAAATTATGTGAATATCACGAATAACTTTTCTTTCAAGAAAATTCACAGCTAAGTAGGGGTGCATATACTGTCTTCTTGAGTGATAACAAATAGTACCGTAGTATCAACTATGATGGGGCTATTAAAAATGGTATGATTGATGCTCATAAATTTGCCTTGAATTCCACTTTACCAATGAAATAAAGTGGGAAAGAAGTGTCTACAAAAATTAACGTGATTCATTTGCAATGTAAATGACACTTCATAAAAGAAGGACATCAGCAGTAAACCCTGAAAATATCATCTCAGAATGTTCTATTACTCCGACATGGTGAAAACTGACCTTGGGAGCATTGGCCGCGACCTTGGCAGCCTCAGAGTAGTTGCCCTGCTGGAAGAGGGCGTTGAACTTGCGGACGAAGAGGTCCTCGGCGCCAGACAGGTTGTTGCGGACAGCGATGCGGAGGGCAAGGTCTGGATTCTGGAGGTTGTTGGTGATGTAGGGCACGATGTTCTCATCGTCCACACTGACTGTCAGAACCTGTGGGCAGCAGCATTTGACAGCAGGGGAAAAAAAATGTCAATGAGTGACAGCAATGAGCCTCTACATTTCACTCGAACAAAAGAAACTTTTCATTGGAAAATATTTTAGTTGATTTCCCACAATGTTATACTTATGACAAACAGAATGGAATGTTTTGTGTGTGAATATTACAACATACACGCAGTTTGGATTTGTTTTGATTAACCCCACATTATGCAGGGGAAAATACCTGTGTGAAAGGAGAAAAAAAAAAAACACAGCAATGACACTTAAGCATAGAGTTTGATTTTTGATAGTTTGACTTGGTTTGTTTCTGTTGATCTTTTTTCTTTTTCTTTTTCTTTTTGAGGAGGCAGGGAGAGTGGGGATCTGCAACAATATGAAAAGATAAGTAAACATGATAAATCAGTGTCTTTGCACATTGCTCTAAACCATCCCTAACCAACATTATCTGAAATCTCTTCAGATTGTTTCCATGGGTCGTTACAAAATGCCAACATCAGATACTTGAGAATTACCACATTCAAATAAACAATGTGGGCTACAGTTATAATCTAATTTTTTTTTTTTTAAAGAAAAGAAAAGAAAAGATGACCATCTCTGTGCAATTAGTGCAATCATATGATGAATAGAACATCGGTCTCATTTAACCTACAGCACAATGACATTTTCACACAACAGAATGGACAAACTTCATGCTTTACTCCTTCAGTCTGGAAAATAAAATGCAACATGTCCCTTTCAGCCAAATGCCAACCTGTCAACATCTATCCATTATACAAGGCCTGCCAGTTCCTTACGTCTTGACGCAAGAATAGATGTGTGTAGGTGTAAATGTCAGGAGAGCCAAGTTATCATGCACACAGCACTATTATCTCCACCTTGCACCTATTCATACAAGGTTTCATGTGTGTATACAAACTGTATTCTGAATGCAACCTACACACACCAGCATCATTAGTATGTCTGACACATGATAAGTGACAGAGTTGCGTGTTTAAATAGACTGTTTTTGTGATGTGTTTAAATTCTACGCATGTTTTTCTCCACAAAAGATTGCCCTGCCTAGAAACAACCAATGGATGCGGAGCAAATTTCTGCCTAAGAAACTTAATTAGAGGGAGCACGTGAATGAAATAGTTCATTACTAGGCTTTTAGGAAAAGAAACACGGTGAATTTCAATACATTACTGAAACAGTCTATTATCCAGATTTAAATTATACTCTGCTATCTTTTATGGGAATGTCACAAGGATACAGGCTGAAAGACTATATACCACTGTTTGGAGTTCTGCTCATTTTGTTTTTTGTTTTGTTTTTTTCAGGAGACTTATCATTGTTCAAATATTTGTACCTTTTTTGGGTAGGGGGAGGGCAAATTCAATCGAACTTTTCACTTTCATTTTACTTCATTGAAAATTAGCAATACAATCCTTCACAACTTCTCTTAACCCTAAAAAGACTGGGAGGGGGCCTAAAAGGCCCCCCCCCCCTCGACATTTCGCGCGATTACTCTGCAACGCGCAATGCTTTCGCCGCGATGCTCCATGACTTTTTTCTTTCGAGTTTCCCGCACATTTTGACACCAAATTTGTGACACCCGGGGGTACGGTTCTGAAGTTACATAACTTTTTGTACATGCATGCGAGGCCGAAAATTGCTCAAAAATGTGATTTTGTGTACAAAGTCAATGCAAATTGAGTTTTTTCACATGGTTCATATAAATATGCTTATTTTTACTCTCAATGGCTAAAATTAATTTGTTTTAGGAGTATTATGCTTCAAAAAGTGTCTGCACAAATTTTGTTAAAAAAAACAAGAAAAACAAAAGGTCGAAAAAACAAGGAAATACATAAGAAATTCATAAAACAATAAAATAAATAAGAAATTAATTTTGATACCAAATTTTTTTTCAAGTGCATTTGCTAAGAATGCCACAAAGAATAATTAGACCAAAAATGAGCACTTTTTGAGCTTTATTTACTGATTTAGATCAAAGAGTCTGATTTCTTGCTTAAATTAGCATAATTAATCAAAATAAAATAAAAGAAGACAATTTTGTAAGATTTAAATATACGATCTTGTAGATTACATCGCACACTACCATTGTGCAAATTTCCGCTGCGATCGCGCGATCCACGGCCGAGATCTTAAGGGGGGGCCCTTTAGGCCCCCCCCCAGTCTTTCGAGCTACCAAAATAGCCCAGTCTTTTTAGGGTTAACCTCACTGGTATGCTTTGATACTATGTATCACATCAAAAGTTACCATGTGTTGACAGTGTATTTTCACAGTGATAACCTGTCCAAACAAGATTTCAATTTAACACTACTGAGAGATGTCTGTTCCTATACATATCTGATCTCTGTGTTTGAAAGTATGTCTCTTTCAAACGTCCCAAACCAACCTGCTTTATTGCCAGCAAGAATTCAGAGGACCCATTCATTCTTTTTGTTTTTTTGTTTTTTTATTCTTTTTTGACTGATACAAATCCTGTTTCCTGCGTGCACGACATTACCAAACAGAATTTGTCAAGCTTTAATACACGTACAATGTAAGAATGCGGGTGGATAGAAGCAGCAGGACTCTAATTCCATACATCAATCTGACAAAGCATTAAAGCTCTTTATGCTCTAAAGAGACAAAGAGATTTGTGCACTAGATTTTCAATATTCAAATTGACCGCTTTGGCAAACGATCCGCATTGCCTTTGTCCCAACAGTTATCACATATCGCTGGTGTACTACAAGCCCACATGACTATGAGTGGTAATGCCAAAAACAACATAGTCCTTGCACACACCATGTGCCAAACTAGAAACAAGGAAAAGTAGAAATTACGCGGTGCGTAACATATGTCCCCGCCGGAAGTAGCATTTTGTAACAAAATGTGCAATATAGGTAAAAAATCAAGGTCAAAGGTCAAAGAAGTCAAAGGTCAAAATTCTGTGTAGAAGTTTTGAAGCCCTCACCTAGTGCCATCACATAAAGCAAATGGAATCGAAATTGGGTTAGAAATGGCGAAGGAGTAGCATTTTGTAGCCAATGTACAATATAGGTCAAAAATCAAGGTCAAAGGTCAAAGAAGACAAAGGTCAAAATTCTGTGTAGAAGTTTTGAAGCCCTCACCTAGTGCTATCACATAAAGCAAACGGAATCGAAATCGGGTTAGAAATGGCGAAGGAGTAGCATTCTGTAGCAAAATGCACAATATAGGTCAAAAATCAAGGTCAAAGGTCAAAGAAGTCAAAGGTCAAAATTCTGTGTAGAAGTTTTGAAGCCCTCAACTAGTGCCATCATATAAAGCAAACGGAATCGAAATCGGGTTAAAAATGGCGAAGGAGTAGCATTTCGTAGCAAAATGTACAATATAGGTCAAAAATCAAGGTCAAAGGTCAAAGAAGTCAAAGGTCAAAATTCTGTGTAGAAGTTTTGAAGCCCTCACCTAGTGCCATCACATAAAGCAAACGGAATCGAAATCGGGTTAGAAATGGCGAAGGAGTAGCATTTTGTAGCAAAATGTACAATATAGGTCAAAAAATCAAGGTCAAAGGTCAAAGAAGTCAAAGGTCAAAATTCTGTGTAGAAGTTTTGAAGCCCTCACCTAGTGCCATCACATAAAGCAAACGGAATCGAAATCGGGTTAGAAATGGCGAAGGAGTAGCATTTTGTAGCAAAATGTACAATATAGGTCAAAGGTCAAGGTCAAAGGTCACGACTGAAATTCTGTGTAGAAGTTTCAAAGCTCCCATGTAGTGCTATCATATAAAGCAAACAGAATCAAAATTGGCTCATAAATGACAGAGAAGTAGCAAATTGAAGATTTTGATCACACACGGACGCACACACGGACACACGGACACACGGACACACGGACGGACGGACGGACAGACGGACGGACACACGGACACACACACGTACGGAGCCCGTTTCATAGTCCCCTGCTCGAACTCGTTCGGCGGGGACAATAACTCTGATGTGTGTTTTTGTCATCTTATCAAAACATTTTTGTCACAATGAATCCAGATTTGGGGGGGGGGGGGGAATTGCCTAGTCGCTGCAGCAATTCAAAACATGGCTCCCAGCCCCACCCCCCTTAAAATGGAAAAAAAAAAGAAGAAAAAGAAGCAAGAAACACGCAAACTCATGCATCACGCAGGAGTGACAATTACTTGGGGGAAGCAAGCTCCCCCACGTGCTGCTGTGTTAACGGTAGGCCTCGCTCCAGTCTACCCACTAATCAAATTACCACATCACATCCTGTCTTGGCCCCCACACACGCACATCCACAACAGTCGCAGCACACCCCCACGTCGGAGCGCTGCTCCCGCACCCGCACTGCCATTGACGGCTTCTAGATTTTCGGCTGCCATCGACTAGAAGGGCACGGTCATGACATCACCACAGAGCGGCAAGATCTGCGGCAAAGGCAGCGAGCCGACATTCTACGAACCCACACCAACCATAGCTACTCAGTCATTGGCTAGAGGAGCAGCAATAATCATTCCTCTACACCTGGCTGAAGACGAAACCGTCTCTTCTGCTTATCAAACCTCGAACCCCTGAACGCACACTTGACAACTCAGAAAACCAAAACATAGCCACAGCCTTCTCTATGTAATGTAGAACATCATTCTTGCGTCTGAATCATAGTTGACAATATTTACCACTAAGTTTCACGGTGTCATGTCTAGAAATGCGGCAGCAGATGTTATCTACAAAGATCACTGTAATCAGTACCAAATGAGAAATGTTTCAAAAATTTCAAAAAGTCATCTTTATCATGATAATTTGGGAGTGTCCAGAATTACATTAATGAGATACCTAATCAAACTCTGGTCGAGTTAATGACATAGTCTCGCTAATAATCCACTTCATTTCTGTTGTTTCAGTCATTTCTTCACTTGAGCAGTCAATAATTGACACTGCATCAATTCAAGACAGTGATATTAACCCGTAGATAAATTGAATTGAATATTAACCCGTAGGAAAAAACAAATACATGAGAAAAATCACAATCACCATTCAAACTGCCTCAACACTGAGCATTTTCTGTGGAGTGCTGTCAAATGCTTGCTATTCAAGTACGCTGTATCCCAGAGATGAAAGAACTTAAGCTACGGTCACAAAGGTTCGTACGAACGCATCATTCGTACGAATGTCACTGTTTGTACGAATTCTGGAGTTCGTACGGCCGCCTTACGAAGAGAGGGTTTCGTACGAAGTTAAAAAAAAAAAAATCTTTGACAAGACCATCGACCAGGCTACGGAATTACGGTCTACGAACTCTGGTTTCGTAAGGCTTTCTTAAGAAGATCTTCCGAAATTGTCTAAAAATCGTTCGTACGGCGTTCGTAGCAGTTCTTAATGGTATTTGTGACCGAGCCATTACATGCATCAATGTTTCTCATTCAAACATGCCATGAACACAAGATTTGTACATATTATTAAAAAACAGGAAGGGGAATGTCCATGGCAACAACTTTCCAACCACCCCACCCCTCCCCCCCCCCCCCCCCAAAAAAAAAAAAAGAAGAAGAAAATCCTACATTTCTGGGAACTATCCAACATCATCATGATGATATTCCTGTGCACATTCCTACACACACACAAACACGAACACACACACACTTGTCTTCCTCATACAATCTCCACTTTTCGTAACCCAATGCTATGAATAGTGGCGGTCACAGTCACTGCCACATAACTGGCCGATTTAGACTGGGAAATAAAGTGGATCAACAACTTCCTGCTATAGCAGTCAATACACTGAGAATAGAGCTATGGGACTGCACACGCTCAAAGGCTAACAAGCCTAATGATTACATCCCAAGGAAGGATCATCTGCCTTGGCACATGATCCATGAGAACATTGAGGCAACCTGTCTTCTCTTGACGAAGCTTGTCAAGTAATCTCCACATTTCCATGAACGATGCAACACTCTACAGTGTGTATCAAAAAAAAAGGTAATTCAACTTCGGAGGGCTACTAATTTATAATCGTCAGCTATGAAGAGTGCAATGACGGTTGTGAGGAGAGGGCAACTCTCCTCTTTTCATTAGTACCTAATTATGTTAACAAATGTCATGCATGACTGAGCACATGAACTTTAAAGACAATGACAAATTGCACTTTTTCTAGGTTTGCCTGTTATTGTGAAGGAACAATGCATGTCTCACTGCATGGATGAGATCTGTCAGTGAAAGTGGTCAAATCATCAGGCCAGCCTACACGACTGCAGGTTCGTGTTTAGGGTTTCTTCTAACCTTTTATGGTTCATAACCTTCGACATGGCCACGTTGTCAATAACTTGGTCCTTCGCATAAAAGCTAAACCATTACCCATTTTCCTCTCTTCCTATTCAAGACACGGTTTGTCGCAAGCCATGTGTTGGATATGAACTGAGAAAAATGGACCATCTCAGGTTCAAAATTTGTGGTTGTTTTGTGGTCCACAAACAATAATTTACAGTCACTCATGTAATAATGTGTTTGCCTGGTGAGGTAAGTAAACATTCAAGCGTGCTGTATGAAACTTTGCACTTTCTTTGTCCAGAGATGTTCCTGCATGCACACACCACTATGATTTAATGAAGGCCAGATTGCATTCACTACATTTCCATGCGAAACAATCCCAGTTTTCTCTGTTTTATGCAATGCAGAACAGCAAGCGAGTATTGAAGTGAATAAATGTCAATAACAGGCTCCATACAATGAGCACTTGTTGAATATTCAAAGTAGTGCAAATCTATATTCATTGTTAAAAAGGACTGAGCACGAATTGAGGTTTGCTAAAGAGAAGAGCAAGTTCATTTCTGAGCTCTGTGACAAGCCCAGGTTTCGCACCATGCCGATGCACCCTGCGGTATACACACACATACACACAACCACATACGCACCTGTCCTTTTCTGTTGACCCCAATGATACCAGCCGAGGACTCGTGGGCAGCCGTGACGAAGATGGTGTCACCACTGATGCGATTCATGTAGATGCAGGTGGCCGTCTCGACATCGTACAGGTGGACGTAGCCATACTTGGTGATGAGGAAGATGACATTGTGCTTGGGGCTGACCTGTATTCATGGTAAGGCATTCATGTCACAGAGTTATGATTTGTCACAGTGAAATATTACAATTAGTGTTGAAGAACCTCTGTATGGCATCATTAGAATTAAAGCCGCTTTTGGAACATATTTTACTCAATACAGCTGTTTGCTCAGAGATATTTAACCAATAACAATGAATGAATCTAAGCATCTGACAATAGGACTAAACCACTTTGAGGCAGACATTTTTCGTTGTGTGTGAGTTTTCTTGAAGCGATTAAAATGACAAAGCGCATTTTTGCACACGTTGCAAAGTATTGCATGTATGTGTACCTGGTTCACTGGAAACCAATGTGCATATCTTGATGCTAGCCCTGCTTTCAAAACATACTTCTCAGAAGGACTCAAAATTCATCTTCCACCATTTGGAATTTGCTTGCAATATGTTGAAAGGGTCCACCCAGAAACAGGTCTGGCTGATGCGATTTGCCTGGATATTGAGTTGTTTTGGAATATTTTGAGATCAAAGGTGTAAAATAATTTCAATCGTAGTACAAGACTTTAATTCCTGAAGCGCCCTCCCCATTCAGTAGTAGGTAGGTAGAACATTATAAGAAGATTGACTGTGCCCAAACAATCGTATTTTCCAACAAGCTGCATGCGATTCACTCTAGCACAGCAAATCAGTTGGTACGGCCGTGGCCCGATTTGTCGATTATCGATAATAGGAAATTATTGTATACGCCATACATTTAGCGAGTCTAATTTTACACAAATCACGACTTCCCGACAATTTCACAAGGGGTTAAATTTGCGATCGTGGAGTACAATACTGAATGGAGAGATGTATGTGTGCACGACATATTCATGTTTGGATCAGCGCATATTTTCACATTTTTAAATTGGCGAATAGCACCCGACTCACAAAATTTGTGAAAAAAGAAACCTTACAAAATATACAGCTTATACAGTACGTAGCAACCATGACCGGGTAAAGCTCTGAGATTGTAGTACTTCCGGCCAACTTTTTTGGGTAATATTTCACGTTTTCATCATTAACCACCTGAAATTACACCTGTTATTACAGCATAATTTTACACATTTCTTACGCACAGGTCTCCATTCCAGAGCAAAAATCAACAGTTCTGCAGGCGTATGAGAACTATGTTTTCACTTTAAAGAAATGAGACCCAGCTCGAACACGGGGGAGGCACGTGTCAGATTGTGGTAATAGTCACTCACCTGCATGGCAACAGGGAAATCACTCTGGGCTTCCGGTGGGAAAAAGAGGTCCACAGCTTTCTTGGTAAAGGGCTGGTTGCCAGAGGCTGGCGATCCAACCTCAATGATGTGCAGCTGTAGGGGGGAGGGTCCAAGAAACCTCATGACTACACACAAAAACTTTCAATGGATGACGTGGAACCACACAGACAGATGGCTAGAATGCAATCCGGATTAAACGAAAACTACCTACCAAAAGTGTGTTTTCTTATTTTAACAGCATGCAACATTTACCTCTCTTCTATAGGTCCATCAAATTCACATTATTTCAACAATCAAGGTGTCATTCTGAATGTGCACTAAGGGGCAACCACAACCATAACCTGATCTTGAAGTGCTGTTTATATCACGCTCATAATGCTTCAATCAGATTTCCAATATATACTTCACTTTTAATCATTTTTGTATGATGCAATAAACTCATGCCAGTCAAAAACTTTAGACCCCAAACACATCACATTTTGCCTCCACTGGAACCAGATGGAGTCATTATGAAACCATTCGCAGTAATAACTATCTGCCCTTAGAAAAGGTCCTTGCTGCCACACGAACCAAACTTTGCAGTGAAGACAAGAGACCTTTCAAACTACACTGGTATTTTCATAAGGACTGTAACTGGTACCCTATCCCTAGGGCCCCTGAATATCCCTACTTTGCATATGGACTATGTGAGATTCCCCTAACTATGGATGATCCTAAGCAAATTTCGATAAAATCTTCTGTTTCCATGACAACAATGAATGTGCAATAAAACTTCATTAATGATGTGCGACATATGGCACAAGAACCACACCTGACGATGAGCGATGGCAACAACTGAATTGCATGCAAGCCAAAAATTTGTAACTCCACAAGTTAACTTTGCTTGAGAGTATGTACCGCATGACTAAAAATATCTTGAGACCACCATTCTAGAGCATGATTCATCATCTATTTCTCCTATCAACACGGATGGTGACATTATCAAGATCACTTTAGGGCTCTTACCTTTCCTCCAGCAGCACCGCGGACACCAAAGCAGAAGAGGGTGGATGGTTCTGGGTTGTTTTCCATCTTGAAGGAGGTGAAGCAGGCTGCGTGGCCTTCAATGGGCTGGCTAACCTTTCGCTCGACGGAATACAACTGCATGGCGCCCACAACACGGTTTTGCTGCGTAGATGATTACCGAGGGAAAAGCACATGGTAAATGTAACTACAGTGAAGACTGCTGCTGATTAGAGTTGGCATGGCAAGAGAGCATGCCTAGAATGTGAAGAGCAGATGGCAAACACACTCTTCTTATTCACTGGGACTGTTCATAAGAGGAGAGTGCTTGTTATCCCATTGAACTTGACTTACATGCTCAAAGCCTGAGCATAGTTATGGAAAAGTGAAAAAGAAACTACAGTAATATTAGACTTTTTAGTCTTGTGCGACAGATGCTCATTATTTGACATCTGGGTCCATAGGAGTTTTATGCAAGATCACTTTATTGCCAGAACTATGAAAATCAAATTGGAGGCAAATTATATTTCATGTACAAGGAAAACTGCATTATGTATTAATTCAAACATCCAACAACACTTCTTTCATGCCTAAGATAAAAATAATGCAAGGCCCATGGTGGTTAATACAATATGACAAAGTTTTTACTATTTCTTTTTTTATTTAACATTTGTAAGGCAAACCATACCTGGAGCTTTAGAGCATCAATCTTCTGGACAGAAAAAAAAAAATACTTCTTACAAATGCAAGAACTTCGGGTTAGTGACAATATGTCATGACCCAAATGATGTTTTATAAATCCAAGAGATTACTCAGTATTAGATATTTTTTCCAGAACACAAAACCCTATTAAGAGGAGAGGCCTTGCCATTGTCATCAGTACACCATCTAATTTAAATCACTACTGACTGTATCAATTAACAAATGTTCTTCTCAACTCTAACACCATCTAATTTAAATCACTACTGACTGTATCAATTAACAAATGTTCTTCTCAACTCTAACATTATCACACGAATATATGTACAAGATATAGGGGCACCTTCATCTCCTGCCCCGCCCCAATCCTCAAATATGGATTAAAGACTGCCCTTACCTGGGCTGAGATGCCAATGAGCAGGAGCCAATGCATTTTGGCGTCCGTTCGGTAGTTGATGATCTGGCAGCCAGCGAGGCTGGAGTGGCGGTCGAAGGCCTTGATGGGCTGCGAGTCGCCCTCCATGCCCCAGTGGTAGACGGTGGTGTCCGTCACCAGGCCAATGGTGTTCACGTTGATCCACTTCCAGAAGGTCACCTCCTCCGTCATCGTGTGCGCCTTCATCTTGCTCTTCATCTCGATGTTGAAGATCTGGAGGGTGCGTCCAGCTGCACACGACAAAGGGGCAGAGAAACTATGATAAATCTGTGCAGTGTGAAAGCTTCCCGAGAGTTGGCTCCAGTATAACATGTTGTCAATGCAGTCCTGAGCCACGACATTTTACAAGATTAATCGCATGACATGCAGATTTACATGTGCAAAGTTTAAATTTGTTGTTCAAATGCAGTACATGACCTACACTAAAATGTCAAGTCTGCCTGAATCACTTTAAGATATAACAACTGAAAAAACATGATGAGCTTTTCAATCATTTCAGTGACTCTAAGACATAAAGTATTTGGACTTCTAGGGAAATTGTTTTATCCCACTGTCATGTATTATTCACTATGCAGCTTTGTACACAATTTTATTTATTCATTTTTTCATTTTATCATTTTTTTTTTTGCTTGTCTACATGAACCTATTGTGTGATGTCCAAATGATTGACTGAAGCTTGCTCATAATGTTTTCATTTATTAATCTAAATTGTGTTTATAAATTTTCATTTTATTGTAGTGTTCTGAGCCCCATGGGAAAAGCGTGCTAAACATTAATCGTAAATTGCAAAATATTGCTCTGAAAGCGTTATCACGTGGGAACAGTTGATCAGTGGAAATTTCGACAACACTGCATCAATATCAAAAGAGTCATTAGACTAGAAGTCATTATGAATGCAACTGAATCAAACATCGGGCTAAAGTGCAGTCATACTCGATGGAATGAATTAGATAAAATTTCTTTGTAGACACAGCTTCTGTGCATGAAGACTGATCAAACAAATGCAGTCCATGATAATGGGATTTCCTCTGTACATGTACTGTACAGCGCATGTATGTACAAAGACCATTGTAAACCAGAACATGTACTATCGCTTCAGTGTAGTGCATTGAGTTGCATGTGATTACATACGCCGTTTTATATGTAAATGTCGCTTACTTGTATATGATTCTGCTGGGTTTTGCATCAAAGGCATACTACGTTAGAGGGATCCACTGCACAACGTGTGATGGCAGTTTGCCATTCTGTCTGTTTGGGTCATTAAATGAAGCAGACTGCCTTTTCCCCTTCTTATTCTTCTTTCTTTAATCAGGGCTTCACATGTGGCACTATTTCCTTTAATTTGAAGTCCGACTAGACACAACTCTGCCCACATACAAACACATCTGTGTCATGTCACAGTCGGGACACAAAGCCCTATTCATATAATGCTAATTTACTGGCAACAGAAGGGTTTGAAGTTTTAGCCTAAATTGCTTTGTATTATGTATCATCTTACAGCAAAAAGGCACTCTCAGTTGTCAAATACCAAAAAAGAGCACTATATACCAAAGAGCCTAATAGTGGAAGGCACCATGCAACCATACCACTTTGAATAGGTCTGGGACAAAGGGACTTCTATGACTATTAGCAGTGCAGATTAACCGATACCCAATCAAGTGTACAGTAATGACATGAAGCAGATATCCTTTGGCACAAAATTTGTTATCAATGTCAAAGGCCCAATACTATTACAGACACTTGCTGGAGTCAAGTTTGAGCCAGACCCCAAGAATTCATGCTAATGAGGGCTGAGAGGTAGCACAAAATTAATAGAAAAAGCCATGAGATACGTCAGCAATAATTAATCAGCTCAAGATTAATCAGAGGAAACTGTCATGACCATCAGAAAAAGGACATGGCTAATACTGCACTTCCTCCCACATGAAGAGTAAAACATTAACTCCTATCAACTAAAAGCACCTGATACAATTAAAATTTCAGAAAATAGAAGTGGCGAAAAACACAAAATTTCAGAAAATATTGAATATTATCAACTACCACTATAAATATTCATTTCATTTCTGAAATGAGCTAGATTCCTGTGCCCTCTCAAAACTGTCTATTTCTCTTGCATTCATTTAGTTTCCAAAATATTCCGCACTATTCATCTCGAAGTTGGCTTCTTTGAATGAATGCAAAACCTTTGAAAAGATAGAGTGGTAAAAATCAGACAAGAATTTAGAAATTCAAAATATTGGCAGTCATATCCACTTGAACCATCCTTATATCACAACCATGGTATCCTATGGGGTATTCAGAAAAAAAAATTCTATAGAGGTATGATGCAGCTTTAATTTATCTTTTATGCACCATTTTATATATATATTTTTTGCTTTCAACACGAATATCAGAACCATGATTATTATCTTGCATTCGCAGAAAGGTGCTGACTTACTTTACCTCAACGTGGGTGTGGGTGTTAGGACATAATGTCCTCTCTATTGTCACATCAAGGCAAAGGAGAACCCTTTTTTCGGGAGGGGGGTTGTGTGTAAATCTAGAGACATTACATCACAATGAAAGAAAATAGTTGAGAAGCATGTGGCATCATGGCCATGTAGTCACACAGCTTTTTTACCTGCCTTGCCCGTGCCCGCTAGATTACCAATGTCACGGTGAAAGTGTTTTCACTATTTTCTATATTTTATTTAAAATTACACAAATCTCTCCTTTTCTCTCTCTCACCCTCCCATGCTCTCTCTTGAGTTAAAATTTGTCAGTATGATAGAGGGAACAGTACAATTTTCGCAAATTACGGAAAACTTTTATCATTCTATTAAACCTCTTTTCTATCTAGTCAAATCTTTTCTATTTTTAGTTAACTCCTACTCAAGGAAATTACACTTTCTCTTTAAGCCCACTGCTAACTAATCAACTGCAAATAGGAAAGTCTTAGCGCAGCATTGAAAATATAATAAAAACGAGGAAAAGTAGAAATTACGCGGTGCGTAAAATATGTCCCCGCCGGAAGTAGCATTTAGTAGCAAAATGTACAATATCAGTAAAAAATCAAGGTCAAAGGTCAAAGAAGTCAAAGGTCAAAATTCTGTGTAGAAGTTTTGAAGCCCTCACCTAGTGCCATCACAAAAAGCAAACGGAATCGAAATCGGGTTAGAAATGGCGAAGGAGTAGCATTTTGTAGCCAATGTACAATATAGGTCAAAAATCAAGGTCAAAGGTCAAAGAAGTCAAAGGTCAAAATTCTGTGTAGAAGTGTTAGCCTTCACCTAGTGCCATCACATAAAGAAAACGGAAATGAAATTGGGTTAGAAATGGCAAAGGAGTAGCATTTTGTAGCAAAATGTACAATGCAGGTCAAAAATCAAGGTCAAAGGTCAAAGAAGTCAAAGGTCAAAATTCTGTGTAGAAGTTTTGAAGCCCTCACCTAGTGCCATCACATAAAGCAAACGGAATCGAAATCGGGTTAGAAATGGCGAAGGAGTAGCATTTTGTAGCAAAATGTACAATATAGGTAAAAAATCAAGGTCAAAGGTCAAAGAAGTCAAAGGTCAAAATTCTGTGTACAAGTTTTGAAGCCCTCACCTAGTGCCATCACATAAAGCAAACGGAATCGAAATCGGGTTAGAAATGGTGAAGGAGTAGCATTTTGTAGCCAATGTACAATATAGGTCAAAAATCAAGGTCAAAGGTCAAAGAAGTCAAAGGTCAAAATTCTGTGTACAAGTTTTGAAGCCCTCACCTAGTGCCATCACATAAAGCAAACGGAATCGAAATCGGGTTAGAAATGGCGAAGGAGTAGCATTTTGTAGCCAATGTACAATATAGGTCAAAAATCAAGGTCAAAGGTCAAAGAAGTCAAAGGTCAAAATTCTGTGTAGAAGTTTTGAAGCCCTCACCTAGTGCCATCACATAAAGCAAACGGAATCGAAATCGGGTTAGAAATGGCGAAGGAGTAGCATTTTGAAGCAAAATGTACAATATAGGTCAAAGGTCAAGGTCAAAGGTCACAACTGAAATTCTGTGTAGAAGTTTCAAAGCTCCCATGTAGTGCTATCATATAAAGCAAACAGAATCAAAATTGGCTCATAAATGACAGAGAAGTAGCAAATTGAACATTTTGATCACACACGGACGCACAGACAGACGGACGGACAGACAGACGGACGGACGGACACACGGACACACACACGTACGGAGCCCGTTTCATAGTCCCCTGCTCGAACTCGTTCGGCGGGGACAACAAGAATTATCACGATGAGGCTGTCAATCACGGCCTGAAGAATCATATTTCCCTAGGTTTTCTGCAGCAGAATTCCACCGCCAGTAGTGCCTACTTCACAATGGCATAAAGAGAAAGAGAGAGAGAGAAAAAAAGAGGAAATCATAGAGTTGCTGTCAAAGAGCAACCTGCCTTGCAGATGTACGCAGTAGAGTACACATGTAGGTCAATTACAACACAAGCACCAGGAAGCCAGGTTGTCCCACAAGTGGGGACTTAAAGCGATGAGTAATCCCTGTTGTGTGGGACACTCCTGTGTGATTAAACGCATCCTCTCACCCCGCTGATGGCCTGACGCTATTTGCAGGCTCTCCGTGCACATCTACAACTCCTGATTGCTGGTATTAATGGCACATCTCCATGGTACTGTAATGACTGATCAGAGATTTTTATAGTCTAGATGGGTAGATGCGTAAAGACTACACGCACTGTACATACCAAATGTAGTGCTGTATGACGTACTATAAAGCAATATATTTTCACTGCATGAAATTTTCTTGAATTGGAGCTGAATGCCTTTTTCGTGGCATGAAATTTTCACAAAGTGCCACTGGCATTCAATGCATAGTGTAGACAAGAACTTTCGCATGCACTTTAATTTCACAAATCTTGACTCTCACAAAATCAAAACGTACACAAACATTCCTGGACTTACAGTATCATGTGACTACCTGCACTGCATATCAATGGTGCAACATTTTTGTATGCTACAATGGCAATGGTTTTTCAATCTTCTATTTCAATGTGTTCACAACATCATGAACACAGGGACTTCTATCTACTGTTACATTCATGAAGTTTGTGTAAAAGCAGCAGAAGTCCAGACAATGATAAATGGTATAAAATCAATGATTCCAAAAGTACAAAGTACTCCATTTCATTAATAATGATCAATAGTGACTTATATTGAAGTAACATGAAACATTCCCAAAGCCAATGATATTTTCTTCTAGGTGTATTTATCCATTTTTGGTTTTTTTTTTTTTAAAAGTGGTTATCATGATGCGTTTTAAATGGTCGCCAAGACTGCAACACTGTAGTACCGTATGTTGTTCATATTAACTCTCGTAATCCAATACCTCAGATATCAGAAACACTAAGGCACTAATATCCTGAATAGCAAAAGATACAGGCAGAGGGTTTGGAAGCCAGACTAAAATTGGCCGCGCTATTGGCAGTTTGCGTTTACACCAAGAAAAGGCCGGGCTCGGCCGCGGCCGAGACCACCTCCAGAGGGAGGCCAAATGCGAGGCCAATTTTGGCCTCGCATTTGGCCTTTTGCGCATTTACACTAAAGCGGGGCTGGGCACGGCCGCGGCCAAGCTGCGGCCGAGCCTCGCACTGTAAACGGGGTCATTGCACCTGACACAAGTGTGATCAAAATTGTTCTGAAAGTTGATACATTCATATCTTTACCATCAAGTCATTCAACACTTTGGCCTTGATCTTTGACCACTAATTTTATGCACCTGCAGCTCAAAGCCATCACAAGTGGTCTGACTGAATTTTTTGCTGGTACGAGTTTGACTGAATTATTTCTTTTTTTCTTCTACAAAAAAAAGTAGACTCTGTATACAATGTATCTGCATGTACAGTTATACAGCTGTACACTGTACATTTGAGCTCCAAATTAAACATTTATAATGATCTTTCAAATGAATGACATTGACTTGCCCTATAAATTTTCAGAATAAAAAAATGTTTGATTTTCAGTTATTATTTAATTTCTGAAGTTGTATGATTTCAGTTAAGCAACAATCAAATATTATAGACATTCACTGCTTTTGCAATGACATTATTACAGAGTATCTGCAGCATAGTAGTATAACAACTTAAATTGCAAATATGTATTACACCATTTCAGGTACTATCACCTGAAATCAAGATTTTGAGCTTTTATTTTGATTTATAAAATGGGTTCAAGAATGTAGCCAATAGGAAGCGCTGAAATGAGTGACGTGTGCTTTGGTTACTCAGTCCCATTGCACTGCGTGTTAAATCCTATTGCCGATCGTCTGTGCGCGCGGCGGCTCCTTTGAATTGCATGCATACGCGCTGTCAATCCTGTAAACAACTTCTAGTTCGGGCTGCCGGCACGGCCGCCGGCCTTTCTTCCCTTGTGCATAACATGTGTGGAGTACGTATAATACGTACAGTACAGTAGACCAAGCATTGTTGGACCGGACGCGTACATGGAGTCACTTTGAAGGGTAAATCCAACGATTTAGCAGGTTAATTCTCACGCCGTTTTCAAAGTATGTTATCTAGTAGGCCTATATGAGGAGTCTATATCAAGTCTTTAAGGTAAAGGGTGCATATTCTATGTAAAATAAGTAAGTTTTCATGCGGGAACTTAAGTGTCCGGAAACCCAACCCCCCGTTATACTTAGACGTCTATACTGTATGTGCGGGATTTCCGAGTGCGACGTGCGTAAATGTTTGGGACGAACATCTTCGGACGTCTTGACCCACAAAGGTACGTGAAAAACGCTGAAAAATGCTGTTAGTTCTCGAATTTGCGACCCATTTTATAAAACAAATGATGCACAGGATTATTTCGTGGCGTTAGTGACGCACTCTATCCTGTGCATCATTTGTATAATATACTGACTTCAAAGGCAGTTCTTCATTGCCATACATTTGTCTTCATCTCTGTCTTTGTCCCTAAGGGTATCTGTTTTGTATCTCCATTTTAATATCATAATTTTGTAAAGGCAGTTCTTCATTCCCATACATTTGTCTTCATCTCTGTCTTTGTCCTTGTTCCTAAGGGTATCTGTTTTGTATCTCCATTTTAATATCATAATTTTGTATACTATACTACATATCATACATTGTACTGCAAAAGTGGATATTTTCGCGTGACTAATTTTTCACGCGACTAATTTTTCGCACTCGGCCGTGTAAGACAAGTTTCGTGTGTTCTTAATTTCATGGAATCAAGACATCAATTACTGGAACATACGTGTATGGTGAGCAAAAATATTCACGTGCTTATATTCGCATGCTTATTTTTGCATGCTTATTTTCGCGCTAGTTTCTAGTTGCGCGAAAATTTCAACATCGCAAAAATTTCCACCTTTTCTGTATTCATAAATGTTAAGGGCATACTCATTACAAGTTCATTACTTCTAGAGATGTGCCCCAGCAAGTTATAATAGAACACATTGTTGATTGTATTCATGTATAAATTGCTGGAAATGATTGTCATTGAACTGAACTGAACTAACATATTAATGCTAAGTTTCATTCAGATACATACATTGTACATTTAATACAATATGTATTAATTCGCTTTGATTAGCTTGTACAGGAATAAGGTGTCCCTTCCCCTCCTCCCCCCCCCCCCCCCCAAAAAAAAAAACACAAGAGAAAACAAAACAGAACAAAAACTGTCTAATGAGGAGTATCATATTCAGGGGGTATAAAAATGGTATGACATGTGTAACTGACAGACAAACATAATCAAGGTCAATTAAATGCTTTCCAGTTGCATTTCGTTGTAGCGTTTTGTAAACATTAGTAGAAACAAGCACAAATCCCTTCTACAGTAATTGTCTGGTTTCATTTTGTTGTGATTTTGTAGGTTGCTGGTACTACATTGTACACTGTGAATGCTACATTTGTAAATGACAGATCAGAAGTGCAATACTAGCTTGATCAGTTCATCTGTCATTTTTTTTTCTTCTCTTTTGTTCCAGAGTAGAAGTACAGCCTCTGTGAAGAGAGGGCCACTTGAACTGCATGTAACCCGACCCACTTTACTCCTCAATCTCTCAGCAAAGTCAAGGCAGGCTGTACATTGAGCATCTAATATATGTTTAAATGAGATGCAGCGTCTCTCTTGCATGTATGTACGCATAATACCAATAATCCTCACCGGATGGCGCCCATAATGTGTTGCAGTCATAGTGGCCACGCATGCTGATGGGTTGTACTGACCACTGACCATATATTGATTTTCTGCCCACATTGATTTTCCAGTTTCCCTCCTTTTTCCCTACGAGTATGCGTAGTGAGAGGTCCATGAATACATGTAGTTCCATTCATGAATTTTGCGCCAAAGTCACTTTTACATTCAATTACCCTATATTGGAGTACAATGTACTTCAATGTCATCAAATCATAAATATATGAGGATGTATGTGTTGACGGAAAACTGTTTCAATCAACTCAATTTCTTCCTTGCTTAAAATTCTGGACATTAAGTTTGGAAATAATAAGATGCATTAAAGGAATGTGAAGATAGTACAGATTTCACTTAAAGACAACTTTCAGTGGACACATCCATAGGCCTTGATAGTGTCAGGTCACATCCAACTCTGACTGTGACAATAGTGGCATGCTACCTATAGTGAGTGGAGGGGAAAAGGAATCGCTCGCCAGCACAGTAACCCAATTCATTAAGCATGTGCACAGGCCAAGTTGGCTGTGACGAAGTTGCGCATGTCAATCTTACATCAAATTATTCTAAGAAGGTCAATTCTTGCATCATGTGCTCTTAGGAAGTGCTGTTCTGCTCTATCTCTCTCTAACACTAACACACACAGACCCACACACACATACACACACATCACATACACTCTCACACATGTTTACACTATTATAATTTTGACTCAAGATCTTCCTAGCATCGTTCAACACCATCACTTGCCAAGTGCAAACCTAGTGCTTTAACATATATGTACTGTACATATCTTCATGTAGGTTGAGCAGGAGCAGCTTTAGTAGCAAGGGACTAATACAGCATCACCCACAGACGGAAATGCCAAGAAAGGAAATGCGAAGAGCCCCCACAAACATTTGATGCGCAAATCCGATGAAATCTGATGCCTCTCCAATTCGGAATTCCGGCGTAAACCACGGAATATCGGTGCAGAGGCACATAGGAATTTGTCAACGATGCACATGAGCGACTGGCACATGCACTTTTGTAAAATGCATGTTTCTTTTCTACCCCTACCCCATCCAACTTCCGCTCACGTAAGATTTAGTTTGTATTATGTATGTAGCCGTCTTCTCTTTTCTTTGGCCTACCATGATGCTCTATGGAAACACTGTTGTTCCTCTGGATATTCAAGATCTTTACTTCCCCTGTCTTAACTATTTTGGATTCGTAAAAATAAACTAAGAAAGGCAATTATTCCCACATCCCCCTTCCTAAGGTTGAAGAAATTATACGTCATTTTGGCTTTCACGTTCAATGACAGCATCATAAAATCTCTGGAAACATGGAGAGATCTCTGATGATCAAGTCATCAGAAATTTTGATGAATATGGACTAAACTGAATGACCAAATATTTCAAATCAATTTTAATATACAAAGAAAAAAAAAACAATATAAGTTTGGTGTAATACATGGATGCACTCTCTGACAAAGTTTGATCGTACCTTTGAGCGCAATGACTTTACTGGCAGGATTCATGATGGCAGAGTCCGCAGAAATGGGCCGCCGGATCGGGTTAGCGGAGTCATTGAGGTCGATGATCACCACCTGGGCCTGGTCGCCAACCTTCTCGCGGACGCAGATGTACTTGTCCGACTCCATGGTCAGTGTGCTGAACCCGATGTTGGCGGCATTGATGCCCAGATTCTGGAGCTGTAGGTACCAGAGCACATGACAGCAGAGAAGATTTTTATAAATCAATTAGAACAACAGAGGTGATAATGATTACGTCATTTGCAGGAATGAATACCAATACTTCCAAATGAAAATATGCTTTTACAAACACAAGAAAAGGGCAACAAATAAACTTTATACATGTACCTATAATAATATCTGAACTCATCCTGAGTTCTTTTTTTTTTCTTCTTTTTATTTTTGAGAGTTTGCATGAACTGACCTTTCATGCTTTTATTCTTGTCTATGGCCAACATTTTTTTTTCTGATCTGAACGCATAATGTCCCTCTCTACAGCAGGGCAGTACACACCATATTTTATCCCCCTTGCCCCAAAAGGCATTTTCTCAAGAGGGTCATACAGATGTACAGATGTACTTTTCAGGCAAGTGCACACTCATTTTGCTGGCCCCCACAGTGAGTATTAAAGGAAAATTTACCCCAAATTATACATGTACAAAATGTATACAGTATGTGGGTTCAGTGAATGCATATCAAATGGTGAAGTTTGATAAAAATAAAAACAAAAACACTCAGTTTAAAGGGTATGAACCTTACCCTAAATGGAATGAGTTTTGGCTACAAATTTGTAAATTCGTATGCCATCATCATTGGATATTAAAGCAAACTACGACTGTACAACAATTCGTGATGCCACAGTAGGGACACGATACCAAGAAAATATGAAGAGAATTCAGCATGTTTTCATTTTTTTCTAGCATAATGAAACAGCACTTATGACTTGATTTACCTATTTCAGGAGGCAAGGGGAATAATTTTCGTGTACAGATATTCTCGTGAATGAGGTCACAGACATTTTTAGGAGATGTTGTTTTTTTTGTGTGTGTTTTGACACCCAGGCTATAGGAAATGCACTCATACCTATCTGTTCATGGTATTTTCAAGTGTTGTCAGATTCAGGGCGTAACAGTAATTCATGAAGTTTGCAAAAATAAAACCCTCGGATTGTACATATGAACATTTAGAGTATGTGCATGGTCAAAGGAATGTGCAATTTTCACAACATTTTGACTCACTACCATACACATTTAAATATCTAGGGACCCATATGTATCAAAGCTGTCTCCCTGCACACCGCTTCTAATCAACACCTGTACTACTGCACATTCAAAGACACACACCTACATGTAGTCTCAACCACACACAGGAGGTTTACAATGAGAGGTCGTAACATATGGAAGCTTCCTCTGCCATTTGCAGGCAGTGATACTGTAATCCTTTCATTCAGAAACCTGACGACAACTATCCAATTGTCCCACACATGCATACCTCAAAGCACGTGTGTAGACCTGCAAATGCTATACAAATCGGTGATGAGCCCCGCATCATATATTACACACACACACATACACACACAGCTCTAATAATATGAATACACATTTTGCAATGGGAAGGGAGAGTACTGTAGCTCCTCCACCACTTACACATGCAACTAACAAACACATGGATGGTGCATGGGGGCATCTGCAACACTGTGTACGCATCATTATGTGTGGAAGCCTCGCTAGTGCACCTCCCCCTGCACCGTGCTGTACAAAAATGTACATACAGGCTTACAGTACATACTGAACTGCAAGGATGCCTAAGAAAAAAACTGATATGAGTACAAGAGCTGTGTAGCTCCAAAACAGTCAATGTGCAGATGACATCTTGTAAATGATAGTGGACACATTTCATAATAAAACAAACAGAAATCTTACTGGAGTAAATGTATGAAGTTTAAGCATTGAATTGTGGATATGGTTGCATCCTTCTCAAATGTCATGATAAGGGTTGAACAAAAATAGACTCACTGGACACATATTGTACTGTAAACACTATTTAGTCTAATTTTTTTTTGCAAATCATGACTTTGCGACAATTTTGCAAGAGGTTAGATTCGCAATCTTGATGTACATCAATGAATGGAGAAATGCATGTACATTGTATGCACATCAAATCAATGTCGGGATCATTAGAGTTAATATTTTGTGTGTTTTTAAATTAGCAAATAGCACCTGACTTGCAAAATTCCCAAAAAATAAAAACCTCTCAAAATATAGGGCATATAGCATATTACAGCTCTAGCTCTACAAATTGTTCCCCCTGGGCTCTGTTGGCAAGTTGATGCACATGTCACACATACACAATTTGTAATCACATGTGTTGACCATAGAAGAAAACATTATCAACAAAAGATTATAAGCAGTATAACAACACAAACTCAGTTTCAAACAGTCATAACAGAGGGTGCAGGTCCACTTTATTCATTTCAACTTGAACGAGACATGAAAACTCGTCACATTGAGGACGAGTTAGGTGATACGCTTGTGGTCATCAGATGACGGTCATCTGTGATCGACAAGAAAAGAATGTGATATAGGCACCTTGAAGTTATATTGAGCGTGCATGCGAAACCGTTTCTGTAACCACTCGGCCACGGGTCATCCACGGAAATGGTAAGACAAAAAAACAACAACAATGTATAGATATAACAGGGGGAAAGTCAATGCCCACTCAACTAACGTGGCCGTGTGAACATCTATTGCATTGCTAGACGGAAAAGCGGCCTTGTAACGACTGAGGTCGCTATGCCATTTCTGGCAACTTGGGAAAAATACGTCCCGCAGACATAAAACCTATAATCGGCTGGTTTTGATACCTTGCCTTTAATCACAATTTTCAGTGTAATGACGTCATCAAATTACAAAACAATGACATCGTCTTGAAAGACAATTGTTCAAAGTACAACACCTCAGTCGTCGTCATTACATACTATGATCGGTTTGACAAAGTCAACCTGCAAAATTTTGCTGCAGTCGAAGCAATGTGGTCTCCAACACACAAAAAAGAGGGATATGGCGTGTGTGTGTGTCTGTGTGTGTGTGTGTATAGGTGCGTTTATATACGAACGTAATTTCGACATGGACGAATATGTAATACAAAATTGAAGAAAAAAAAGTAAAATAGCTAAGTATTTTGTTTCGTGATCTTGTGGGGTTCGAACCCGCAACCTCAAGTCTCTGAGACGTCGCCTTTATCCACTCGGCCATACGTCTCGACGAGAAAATATGGGGAACGTAAACTTATGTATGTGAAAGATACATGAGGAATCGTTTTGTCCACATTCCATTTTCATTTTCAGTTTTAAACTGCAAAATTGTCAATCTGATGAGAAGATTTCAAAGAATAAAATGCATGATTACTGCAGCTTATTGTCTCAGCTACAACATACTAAAGTTTCAGAGGAAATGAAGCAAAATCAGCTGAGATAAAGGTGCTTAAACGTTGTTAAGTCAATGCATGGTTTTAAAAAAAATCACCTCCAATAGACAATACACGTAAACTTGTCCGATTTTGCGTCTTTACCTTTAATCACAATTTAAGGTATGATGACGTCATCAAATATTAAAAGCATGACATGGACTTAAAAGGCAAATGTTCAAAGTACAACATATCTGAATTTGGGATAATATTGAGCTTAAACAACAGAGATACGAGTAAATGAATGTCAGAAACAGTACCTCAAAAAAATTAATTCCACTTTTTTGATTTCAGATGATGATATGATGATGTCATGAGTTTTCCTGGCAATATTGGTACTTGAAACGTTATTTCCAATTCATATGCTTTTGTAATATGCAATAGAAATATAGGGTCAAAGGACGATTTAAAGAGCTATGGCGACATAAACAAAAACATGTTTTTTCACTATATTTGCAGAAAGACGCGCGCGCGGAATTTCAACTTTGACGCCAGTGCATTCCTTTGTTATAGGTCAAAATCGATCGGAAATCAATGGATATTGTTACTCAAAGTATCAGATATCCAAATCAGTCAAAAAAATTGCATTTTCATGTTGGTTACGCCCTCTGCGCGCGAAATTGCGCGGACGGACGCGCACGCGAGAAAATGTTTGAAACGCTTAAAATTGTCTGAAACTTTGAGATTTCCCATTGGGAAGTCGTTTTGAGCCTTTTAAAATTTTGACGCGCGCAAACGCGCGCGTAATGATGACCTGGGTAACTAGCGTTAAAATGTAAGATAGAGCGTGACCTGAACTTTATGTCCACCGAAAATGATACAGAAATGATATCTAGTTATGAAGTTATGATCGATCATGTGACAAGGTCCGAAAATCACAAAATGGCGCCTAGATGACGTCATAGATATGTTACTGTCATGAAAACCTTATTGTGGCTAGATATTGTTATGAGACATGTTGACTGAAAATGTCATGTTATTCCGTAATGTCATTGTTGAGATATTGACGACACAAAATGTGGCAGAAAGAAAGAAGAATAAAAAAAAAGAGAAATTTTGACAATCACAATAGGTGATACGCTGATAGCGTATCACCTAATAAACATTGTACAGCATCAATGTTTACTAGGCAATTTTGTAAGGCATGGTGTCAGTCTAAAGGCATTTGGGAGGCCATTACTACATCAGGAAGTGAATGTTGCTTGCAATATTTTGAGGCCTAGAGAGTACATAAAGATCAAGCCTATAAAAAGATCAATTTGCCAATGGCTATCAAATATTAATTTGCATTGAGCCACTTATTCATCAAGGTAATTGGATGATTGATATTGGTTGCTCAATAATGTTCAATTACAATGTAAGAGAGAAACAATATTAACACAAGGAATTTCATCCATAAAGCAAACTGATCAATCAATTTCAAAGGACCGTATATCTAAAAGAATTTTTCAACCATGTTATTTGTTTTGGGAATGCAACAAGTAATTTAAAACAAGTCTTACAGATTTTTTGTATCACAAGCACATGATACAGTGTCATGATCACACCCCAAAACATCTTGTAGAATGATAAGACAGTGACCTGTAGAAAAGGTTATTTGCTTTGTAATGATAAGGGGGAGGGGGACAGTCTTTCTCCCTGCCATCACCTCTCTCTCCCTCTCTGGCTCTTAAAGGAAAGTTCACCTTCATAAACATAAGGCTTGAGAGAATGTAGCAATATTAGTAGAACACATCATTGAAAGTTTGAGGAAAATCAGACAATCCGTTCAAAAGTTATGAATTTTTGAAGTTTTTTTTGCAGTACCCGCTGGATGAGAAGACTACTGCAGTGTATGAATAACTTAGATGTCACATGTGTACAACAATATAAGGAAAATATAAAGAGAATTTCACAAAATTCCATCTTTTGAAAAAAGTACACATTCTCCTGACTCGTTACCGATAAATGTTATGGGTAATATTATTCCCCCTGCCTTTAGAAAGAGGCAAGTCAATTGCTCTTTTATTATGCGAAAAAAGTGAAAATATGTTGAATTTTCTTTTATATTTTCTTTATACTGTTGTACGCATATGACTCACAAGCTGTAGTAGTCTCCTCATCCAGCGGTTCCAACACAAAAATTTAAAAAATTCATAACTTTTGCATCGATTGTCCAATTTTCCTCAAACTTTCACTGATGTGTTCTACTAATATTGTTGCATTTTCTCAATCCTTATGTTTATGAAGGTGAACTTGTCCTTTAAAGGCACAATTTACCATTTGCAGATGAAACAAAAACCCTGCATTAGTGCTTTAAAATAGTTCTAAAATATGAGTTAGGGATCTAGAAACAACCACTGTAAAAAATTGAATCTGTATAATCGATGTTAAGTATTGTTAAAATACACAAAATGTGAACAATAATTATAATAAAAATGTTTCCAGACTACAATTTTGTAAATCGTCTACAGTTATGGTTTATTGAGAAAACTACTGATATCTCCTTATATTTTAGGATTTATTGGGAAAATTTCATATGGTAGGATGTTTTGTGATATAACAGACCTACACATATGCATCAAATGTGATATCTTAAACATTCTTTAAATCACTACTCCCAAACAGGACCTTTAAGGCACGACACACACATATACAATGTATATTGTACATACATATACCATACTTAAGTTGACACCTACTGGCACCAGAAAATAAGCTGTGACAGTTTACACTACATAAAACACACATGTACTACATAATCACTACTCCCAAACAGGACCTTTAAGGCACCACACACACATATACAATGTATATTGTACATACAGATACCACACTTAAGTTGACACCTACTGGCACCAGAAAATAAGCTGTGACTTACACTACAGTACATAAAACACACATGTACTACATGTTGATATTAGAATGAACAGCAACTTAATAGTGGTAGTCAGAAATTTCATTTTTTTTTTCTTCTGTGAAAAAAATTTGCCATTTTGGCATCAACATGGGATAATATGGCAGCCAGCAGCAACTGTCGACACATCTGCTTTATCTTCAACAACTTTGAACAGGCCTTTTCTGTTTGTTTGTATTCAATTATAATGCTCTTTACATTGTACAATTGTAGGTATACCGAGTACTGCTAGTCAATTTTCTGTTCAAGGGTCTACATGTACAGTTTCAAGTTCAGAGTTTTACACCCTCCTCAACTTATGCTGCACAAATAAAGGCTTTGTCATTCAAGAAACAATCACCATGTACACAAAGCTGATGTGTATGACATGACATCACCAATAAATATAGCACTAAATCCAGATACATAAAATCAATAAGGTTTTGTACATTGAACTGTGAATCACTAGCCGGGTTCACACATACAAAATAGCGGGATGACGATTGCGCTCCATATCTCGAGATTTTTTGCAACCGTTCGCATGCTCTGAATTAGCTTGATAGCGATCGCACTCGGAATCTCGAGTTTTTTGCAAGCGTCCACACGTACAGAATTATCCCGCTAATTGCCGATCGAGATAACAGCAAAGCCTGCAAACTGGGTCACACAGCGCCCTTCTCTATCACTGCCTGCGCGCCCTACTCTTTGCCCATTTGTCTTTTACGTGTCAGTGGTGTGGTTCGCGCGCTGTTGTTGTGGTGCGCCAAAGAGGTGAAGGACCTCTTCGCAGAGGCTTCGCTGTTGTGATGTGCGCATTGCATGATGGGATATAAAAACTCGAGATTCTAATCCTGACCGTTGACACGTACCAGCGCGGAGCGAATTATCCCGCTAATTGAGGAACTAGCGCAAGATTTCTTGGGATTAGCATCGCGATGCTCATCGCGCTAATTTTCGGGTTTTTTCTGTCATCACGTGCAAAAAACTCGAGATACCTACATGTATCGCGATGCAAATCTCGAGATTTGTATCCCGCTAATTGGTGTACGTGTGAACCCCCCTACTGATCCAATAATGAGACCTGGCTGTGATAATTTGCATTGTACAAGCTGTATACCCATAAACCTATATTGTATAGCAGGGCATGACACTAAATTCTTTCTCTGGTGGACCTTTGGGCCACTAAAATCTATAAATTTGACATTTTGTTGGCCCGAAAGGGAAATGTAGTAGCCTGAAATAAAATGAAATACAACAATTAATTTTGAATTTCCAGTGGCCGCCTAATCGGGCCACCAAGTGTAGATATCCTTTTGGAACTTTGGCGGTCCCACGTCAATTAGTGGCCCCGGGCCACTGGGCCACCGCTAATGTTGAGCCCTGTCTATGGTGCATTTTCATTTTTAGATACACATGCTAAGATCTTCATGGGAACAAAGGCCTTTTAACACAATATAGGGCCTAATAACTATTATTATTATTATTATCATTATTATTATTATTATTATTATTATTATTATTATTATTATTATTATTATTATTATTATTATTATTATTATTATCATCATCATCATCATCATCATCTTCATCATTATTACCACTATTCAGCATTACAAGACAATACAAGTCATAACAGATAAACAAACAAAACAAGCTACACTGTAAGGGTACAAGATGTCAGGCTTTGCCCAGTGCGCATTGTATTGTCATGAGTGAAATTCAAATGGCATTTCACCCATACAGTCATGGGAGCATTTTGTTGCAGTAGTTATTATCTTGTCATCATAACAGTAAATTGGTACAAATGTACCACTAAATTCCACTGCATATCTTTCATAAGAAGATGAAAGGTTTGAATGCGTTGAATTGATTAAACCTGCAAGAATTAGGGAAAAAAGTACAAAAGTTTGCCAGTTTGCCAATCTTATCTCCTACCTACACTGCAAATTTTAAAACTCAGTCATGAATTTAGTGACTGTGCGTTTAAAAGACTATGCACTGTGGTCATAAAATGAATTACAATATACATCATGCTCATCCAAGATTATTTGGGTTCGACATCATAACCCCACTTCGCAAGGAGAGACTTTATCTTTAAGATAATAGATATAACTTGAAATCATGGTGTGTGTGTGTGTGTGGTTTTTTTTTTTACATTTTTCCAATAAAAAAATAAAACTTTAAAAAGCAAAACTTTAATTCTGGTGACTGAGTGACATTGCACATTAAATCTGCTAATTATAAATGCAGATATTTCATGTTTATTCTACCATAGGAGGTCAAATATTGACTTTAGAAAAGCCTGAATACCCTCTGCAAATGACAAGAGTATCTTCCATTTCATAAGTGAATGAGTGACTAAAAAGGCATGCACACTCATTGTGTGAATTGCTGCGAGAACCATGTAGTTTGCAATCCTTGCCTCATTTCAATGAGTAGTTGTTGTGTTTTGTTTTTAAAAAATGACGCTGTATGATATGCATTAAAGGGATGGTATAGTATTAGACGAGATGGGGCTTCAAATTTCAACTTTTTTGTGAGATACAGTAATGAGAAACCGCTTCTGAAATATGAAAGAGCATACAAATCTATCAGGAATTCAAAGTTTATTTGATGAAAATCAGTTTTGAAATGGCTGAGATATCCAAACACCTATAAAAGTTGGGGCCTAATTTTTATCACGACCATTTTGTTTTTGGACAACTCAGCGATTTCATAACAGATTTTCATGGAATAAACTTTCAATTCCTCTTCAAATTGTATGTTCTTTTTTCATAAGAGGTTTCTCAATGGGTACATTCAACTCATATCACTTCTGGCACAAAATTAAAGTTTCCGAACAACTTTCAGGGAGATTTGGGCAGTTGATATTAGGAGACAAAGCTGTTTTGATTTTGGGGTTAGAAACCTGTTTTTGAAACGCCAAAAAAAGTGTGATCATAAACGCGTTTGTGCCAGAAACGCATTTCTGTGGAGAGGATATACCCAAAGTCATTTTGAAATGCATTTATAGCTTGGACCTGCTCACACCATCCACTGCCAACTACACATCTTTGTTCCATAGGTCAAACTGTACAATGGAGCTGCACAGTGACATGAGTACAGGCAGAGTAATACTATTGTTGGCAAATTATGTGGTGCTCTGTAACATTTTTCATGTTTCTAAGCTCAGTTACAGTAAATGTGTTCATAAACACTGTAATTGGTGTGTTTTAAGGGATGGTACAGTATTGGTGGAGATGAGAATTGGGCTTTTAACTTTTTGTGAGATACCAAGAAAACACTTATGAAATAGTACAGAGCATACCATTTTAAGAGGAATTCAAAGTTTATTCGATGAAAATCGGGTTTGGCATGACTGAAACATTCAAAAACAAAGAAAAACAATGCGATCATAAAAAAGTGTGGGTCCCACACTTATTAGAATCGCTCTGTTTTGAGTATCTCAGCCATTTCAAAACCAATTTTCATCAAATAAACGTTGAATTCCTCATAGAATTACATGCTCTTTCATATTTCGTGATACGTTTCTCATTATCTCATCAAAAAATGTTAGAAACCTGAAATTAGGTCTCAACCAAAACTATACGATCCCTTTAACTGAACTTGTGCACATCTTTTTCTGTCTGTATATTTGTCTGTCTTTCTCCCCCCCCCCAACTTTCTCTCTCTCTCTCTCTCTCTCTGAGTTGAATGAAAGAAAATTTCACAAGCTACTGTACGTGCTTCCTTTCGTCAATTTTTATCACAAGAATTGTAAGAAAAAGTACTCTGCTCAAGGTGTTTCAAATGATCAAAGCCACTTGATATCTGAGAGCGGACACTCTGTCAATGGGATATCCTTCTGGTCTCAATGTTTATGTTGGGAGAGGAAACATTGTATTGGTCTTCATGGCTTGGAAAGCAGGGTTTCTGGACAGTTCCTTCCTATCCCAAAGGAGATGTACCAGGTCACAGAGAGTAGAAAGACTTGTATACAGATTGTCTAACATCAAATGATCACGGTTTCAGTAGATGCCAACACTCATGACAGGCGATTACTGAGTGACATACGGTAACCTATTTCAAATTACCAATTTTCCATAATGTCAGACATAACTATGTCACGATGCTATTAGAACAGGCCCATCTTTGTAGTTTATTTAGTTCACAAGTTCATTCCTTCTTATTTTTTATGGGCAAGGCAAACATGAAAGCGAGCAGAGTTCATGTCTCCCTCAATGTCGGTTATGTAAACAGTTTTAGCACGTTATGCATGACAGCGTTGATTAAATTGTCTGATTTAAAGAGATTTGATCCCACGCAACTCATACAGTAGCTGCTCCCACAGCACACACAAAGATAGGCTGTGAAAGGGAGAAAGAAGACAGTCTGTTCTTTCACCACGAGAGTTGGCCAGGACGCATGGTATAAATAGGCACTGACTTCATAAATATCCGACTAACAGCAAACCTACAAATGACCTCATCCTCGCGTCTGACTAGGAAGGGCACAGAGAGGAAGCCGTGTGCCATTTCACCCATGGAAATGTGCAATGACAGAGTAGAACTAGAGTGTGTGATACATACAAAAGTAACTTTAAAGGACTCATATAATTTTGGTTGAGACCCAACTTCAAGTTTGCCACAATTTTTGGTGAGATAATGAAAAACCTAAATATGAAAGAATATGTAATTCCAAGACTAACAGAGGGATTCATTGTTGATTTGATGAAATTTGGTTTTGAAATGGCTGAGATCTCCAAAACAGAGCAATACTAATAAAAGGTGGGACCCACCTTTCATTAGGATTGGTTTATTTTACTTTTTTTTTTGAAGTCTCAGCCATTCCAAAACTGATTTTCATCTAAAAAACTTTGAATTCCTCTTAGAATTGTATGCTCTGTATTACTATTATTTCATAAGTGGTTTCTTGGTATCTCGCAAAAAGTTTAAAGCCCAATCCTCATCTCCACCAATACTAAACCATCCCTTTAAAAACAAATCACACCTGAACTGAGATTCTCATCGGATGCGTGAACCTATCTATATAGTGTGTAATTCAAATCTCCTTTTCAACATTTATGACTATCATAACAGCAGTCTAAAGTCCTGGCAATTATCCCTACTGCCAGCAATGAATTTCTTGCGCTGGAAAGTGTCAAGCATAAACAGTTGAGCAAGGGTCAACTGTGTACATTTGCAAAACTTAACGTTCTACGTCACCAACAGTCAATGTATTCAAGCAGTAATTAGGGTGTTTTCTTATGCTGATGAATGATTGGCTTGATTTGCAGACATGGAATGGAAGCTACATATGGCATCGATCTCCTGTTAGTAAAACCTGTACATGGTATTTGACATGATGCATGAAGATCTTTATGGAAGGACACCCATTATAATGTGCACACATCAGCAAAGGTGTGCCTATCATGCAGCATATGACAGACTGTAAAGTGTAATTGTACAATGTAATTGTCAACTTTTGTTTGAATTTGTTGCTGCAAACTTCTCAAATACCAGATGTGCTAAACATTGAGCATTCCGTGCATCTTGCATACAGCCCACTAGGCAGACGAGCCACTGGCCACGACATCAGACAATTTAATACAATAAATGGAATATCTTCGAAACAAGCTGCATAAATGAGCTGAGATCACAGGTGCTCCACTCTGATACTGCAGTGATCTCTTCCTCATGCATTCACTTCAGACCAGGATGAGGTTCACAATAATTTTTATTGGCCTCATTCATGTCAAGTCATAACTTTCTTTAAATGTATTCTCTCTTTCTAATATAAAAGAAGTTGGACAGTGTCATTGAATTAATAATGACTTGGTCACAATATAAATTGTTGATGTACACTGTGTCTAAGTCTCTATCAGACCAATTTACAAATGTATATCATAGGCAGGGTAACTGGCCCAACAGTTTTCTGGCATAAAGCAACAGCACTTTATTGACATCTTTCAGAGGGCAGGGGGAATATTATACCAAACAGATATCAGTAGAAATCATAACAATTTGTACTTTTCATTAAAAAGTTACACTAGTGGAATTCTCATTATATCTTTTATATATCACTGACCTACTGTGATATAAGAAATTGTTGTCTTCTCATCCATTGATGGCACATGGATTTAAAACATTCAAGATTCATAACTTTTGAACACTGATTTTCCTCAAAACTTCACTGTGTTGTGTACCACATTTGTACTAACACAAGTACTTCTGCATTCATTGAATTCATGTTTATTTGAAGTAAATAAAAAGTACATTGTAAATGCTATCTGCTGTACATCACATACATGTTTTTTAACTCTTAGAAAGTGTATACAAATTGTAATCATCATGATTAGAATCATCCAAACAAAGCGCTTATTCCCACATCATTATCAATCCCATTATTCACTCTACCTTGAAGCCCTGTGATTTTTTTTTTTTGTAACCTAGAAACGAAAGCTTTGATAACTTTTCCGGGTAGACTGTGCTTATACAATGAACTTGGGCTGTTTCCTGCCAGCTTGTATAGGCCTACAAACATGTACATATGATATGCAATGTGCATACATGGTGGCAACCATTCAAAGATTAACTGCTATAACTTACAAAACCAAGTGTCTCTTGTGGGTGGGGGGGGGGGGGGGGGGGGGGGAATCCAAAACCTTACCATTCTCACTCATACAGTGTATTAACCCCTTGAAGATGGACTGATTTTCGTATCACACACATTTTCCACTCACCCCAGCCCAAGAAGACTCAGGACTAGCCTTCAACAGGTTAAAGGACAAGTCCACCTTCATATACATGTGGAATGAGTGAATGCAACGATAATACTAAGAAACATCAGTGAAAGTTTGGGGAAAATCGGACAATCCATTCAAAAGTTATGAATTTTTAAAACATCTGCGCAGTCACTGCTGGATGAGAAGACTACTACAGTGTATGATGTCACATGCATACACTGTACAATGATATAAGGAAAATAAAAAGAGAATTTCACAAAACTTTATTTTTTGAATGAAGTGCAAATTTCTTCGACTTGTTACTGACGTATGTTAAGGGTAGCATTATTCCCCCTGCCTTCTGAAAGAGAGAAGTCGAGTATTCTTTTGTTATGCGAGAAAAGTGGAAATATGTTGAATTTTCTTTATTCTTTCTTTATATCATTGTACACATGTGACATCACAAGGTATAGTCTTCTCATCCAGCCGTGACTGAGCAGAAACATAAAAAAATCATAACTTTTGAACCGATTGTCCGATTTTCCTCAAACTCTCACTGATGTGTTCTACTATTGTTGCTGCATTCACTCAACCCACATGTCTGTGAAGGTGAACTTGTCCTTTAAAGTACTGTGACTTGCCACTTCAAGGGCAAAATACCCAGAAAGCATTGTTGCAAGGCACAGGTGGGCAATTGGACAGTGTCAGAATCTGAAACAGCTAAGACAGGGCTGCACATTAACCCATTTTTCCTACTGGTCCGACCTATCCCTATCGGACAGTTTTGTACGTTACCCAGTTTTTCCATTTACACTGGTCTGAACCAAAAATTTACTGGTCCTCTTCTTTTTTTTTTCTCTCTCTTTGTTGCTGGTCCACAGTATACGATGTTATTATCTTATTTTTCAATGGTCATGTCAGGCTAGTAAATTTGGCAATTCCTGAATAGTTATAGTCCCAACAGTGATTTTTATCAGTTGTGGACCGTGGGACCATGGGACCCGTTAAGCGTTGGCTTCGAGATACTGACAGTCTCCCATACATAACATGTATTTCTTTGAGAATTATCATAAAAACCATTGTCTTTAGAAATCCCTGAGAACATTTAGTTACGTGATACATCATAATGAAACCTGTACAAAGCTTCAAGATTTGCACAAGCCTCATCTTCTGGCACAGACAGCCTTTGTAAAAAGCAACTGAAAGTAATGGCACACGCAATTTCATATGTGACGGCAACCAGTCACATTATGATAACCTGTACTTTAACAGTGTCAACATGATTGCTATGTACATGTATGTTAGCCCAGTTATGGATGTCGCCATCCAGTGGTTTGTATAACCTGGCCAAGTAAGTTTGGCTCAGGTACTTGTAGTATGACAATAAACAGTGGGTTTAACAAATTTCCTACAACAGCATCTAGACATGTACATGTAACACTTACAACTGTACCAGACTCTCCTGCAACACAGAGGTTGACACAAATAATCCAGCCAAACAAACTCTCATAAAGTGTAGCAAATCTAGGACCAAAATGCTGCTACACTGGATGTCCTCCCTATGGACTCTTTATACTGCTTATTACAAATTTAAAATGTTCGTATATCATAAATGTATTTTCAGTCTTATTAACATACATGTTCAAGTGCACTTTGCAATGATTAATTAACAGAGGAGGTGAGTTTTGATAATTTTTTATGGTATTGAGGAACTGTTGTTTGCAACAGCAACAGCAACAGAACACAAAAACAAAAACAAAAACAAAAAAAAAAAATCTGGGAAGTTATTCCACACTTTGGGAGCAACAGTTATGAGTGATGTTCTATCGCCAAGTGTGGATAGCATCTTCGGAGGCAGATAGTTCAGTAAGGGGTATGGTGCCTCGAGATGAGCAAAGGGCATACCAACATGGTTGTCGGATGGTTACGAGTTCAGATTAGATAAAGAAGGGCTAGAACGTGGATACAATGGAAGGTGAGGAACAGTACCATTATTTTGTAGTGAATCAGGGACCTGATGTACTGTACAGCCAGTGTCCCAGATAAATACAGTGTAGAGTATAATTGTTTCATGTGACCTATTTTTGGGGGTGACCCTGTCTGTAGCAAGTTTAGGTGGCAGTATTTCTGTTCTATACCACGCACCTCTATCATTCACTATATATCAAAATCTTGTGATATATGCTTATACAGTAGTACCACACGAGCAAGGGGCATAATGGAAAACAAACTTATCCTTCAATTTTTCTTTTTTTTTTTTCTTTTGTAAATGCCTGATTTAGAGTGGAAAATTGCGGGGAAAAAAATTGAGATAGTTGCCCATATTCAAAATTGATGGTTAGCAAAATTATTTAGTAGCATGTGAATCATTGTGTGTATTTTTAATGATAAAACAAACTCAGAATTGAATAAACTTCTACAAACTCAACATGCCTACCTTCAAAATTAACAAAGGGTGTCCATGGATGTTCATACATTTAATACAGTTGTAGTTGAGTAGGGGTTAGTAAAAACATACACAGTCTGTCACAGATTTTCGCACCTCCGTAGGTTTCGAATATCACGAGGAAAAAACGTACTTTTATAGTATACATAAGATTCTTATCTAATTAATACCCTTCGTTCACCTTGTTCTTGTTCACATTGGTCCAATGATCTTGAAAAAACGTGTTTTTCACGGCCATATACGGGTCCGTAGTCCTAGCTCCCCATCCCATTCACCATTTTCGAAATCAGTATGCAGTACACTGCGCACGTAAATATTCATGTGCTGGCGGAGTCGCAGTGCGTTTAGCCTTCTGACAAGGCGTGCGCGCGCGCACCCACCCAGAAAGCAACGCAATATACAGCGAGAGGGTTTGCCAACAGTATGATAAGGCCTTGCCACAAAGCTACACGACTTGATGGTCAGCGCATGCGCACAAATCTCAAATCCATTTACTGTATAAGATGTAGTTCTCCCGAGTTCCTCTCGACCGAGTCGCATTTAACTCATCAAACCGAGCAGAATAGGTCTATATTTACTATGCCTCATTGATCATTTGTGCCTTTTGAGTTCCAATCTCTGTACAGTAACAACCCGTAGATATCTCATGGAATTAAAGCAAGCTAGATTCTACCCATAAATCGACCCTAACGCCATCAAAAATTTGACCACCTGCTACATGTACAAACCTATGCCTTTCGGCTTTGTGAGCGATCAAATTTTGGTACAGGAGGTCGAACTTTTAGAGCGGGTTTTTCATAACCGTTAGTGTTGCCTTCCTCCCGAGGTGAAGCAATGTCAATGAATGAGAAATAGAGTCTTGACAAACCATATATTTAAGGAATTTATTTCCACATTTTGTAGACTACAAATTTACAACAGCATGACTTAATTATGCATGGGGATGGCAACTACATCCAAATGTCATCTGAATAACATTGAGAATGAGTGGTAGATCAGTGCCATGTGGCTTGAAACAGTGTTATGAAAGATACATAACCCACAAATGAAAATCAAAATTCCCCACACAGCCCTCGACCGAGTATCCGGTGGGGACCGACCTATGGCCGACAAGTAGACACCTCCCCTTCATATCATGGCTTCAACCACGAGTTGTCTTATTTACTCACAACCTGGAATAACAAACTCACAATACACTTCCCCCACTCATAATGACTAAGATGAGTTAAATAATACTGGAGACATGTATTCTGTATGATTTCCTGCCTGTTATTTTGACAAATTCACGATATGTTGTGTTTGTCTCGATACCGGCATAATCAGGGTCTATAATCGGCCACTATCTTTGGAGGGCGTATATCTTTATGTTCCACACACAGGATCCACTCCAGTTTACTCCTTACACACGACGACCATGCCCGTTACACGTAGAGTCTATGAGACTTTCGAGAAATGTGATTATTGGTAGCCGTTAATCGAGACAACTCACCTGTAAATGCTCCTGAAAACGTATGGGCAAAACTTGCGACATCTTTCACTGATTTGCTATCCGATAACCAGAAGAGTTTGTTTATTTCTATGAGCGGAGAAATTGATAATTAATACAGAAATTATGATACGGTGCAGCGGCCGAGTAGGATGAAGCAGGCCGACATGAGTAAAGAGAAATCGGCAGTAGTTCCGGATTAGGGAAAAATAATTTCTATCGCATAATAATCTCATAAAGCAAAGCTGGCTACATTTAGAGTAGATAGTAACCATATCAATGTAATTCCTTGTGTAATACGATAAATTATGAAATACAATAACTCTTTTGCTATATCTTTTCATAGATGTGGCAGAACTATATTGTTACGCGAGGAGAAATTTGGCATGCCACATTTACGTTGAGCTGCTCGCGGAGCTCTGTGGTGAACCCAAGCGATAAGCATGCAATGCACAGAGAACACCTACACGTATGTCAGTTGGCCGCGAGGAATAGCTTCCGGGTGCATTTCTATTCTATAATAACGTCATGAAGCGGTTTTTTCAAAGTTTTTTTTTTTTTCGCTTTGTTTTAATGATCACATTAAAGTTTTCCCGGTATCATTATCATCATCACTATTTTTTTTCCAACTATTACCGTGTGACTCGAACGACCAGATAAGGGTTCAAAATGTCAGCAGAATTAAAGAGCAACTCCATACCCAGTTGAAGATAGTTTGAACAAAGAGCTATAAGTACTAGTAGCTCTTTGGTTTGATAAGAGAAGGCCTATAGACTCAACCGACTGTATAAGGCCTAGAATAATGGAGGGAAAGAAGAAGGAGGAGAAGAATTTCTAAAGAAGAAGAACAATAACGATTGAACTTCTGGAGAAGAAGAAGAAAAAGAACGCAAGTGGAAGAGGCTTCATGAAAATCTAACCTAAAGTGAAAAATATAATTTTATGATTTTGCATGTTTCAAAGATCATGCTACCTCACAGGCCTAATCAAATTAATACGGAGGTGATCAATGATGTCATCACTTCACAAGTCTCCTATTAACATTGAACTCCACCAGAATTATCACTATAAATTGAAAGGAAAGTCTTTTTTTTTCTTGGTTTGTGTGTGTGTGTGTGTGTGTGTGTGTGTGTGTGTGTGTGTGTGTGTGTGTGTGTGTGTGTGTGTGTTTTGGAGTCAAAAAGAGGAGGCTGCATGATGGGTCGCATACAGTGGCGGATCCATGCCGAGGGAATGTTTTGATGCTCTCCGGGCGGGCATAGGCCCTACAGTTTTATATTCCGAATGTTCGTTAATCCGAAAATGTAAACAGGGTCATGTTATTCCGAAGGTTTGTTGGTCAGGAAACGAAATAAGGTTCGCAATTCCGAAAGTTCGTTGTATAAAGGACTGGCACCGTCTTTACATTTTGGAATTAACGAACCTTATGACTCATTTCGAATTAATGAACCTTCGGAATAACGAACGAATGTTAGAGAAGTAACACTGTTCTCGCATTGTCAGGTGTACAGAGAGGTGAGCACCTCGATCCGTGTAACCATACTTGCATCCTCTCAGTGTTTATGAGAAAACCATTCTTAAACTAATGATCACGATAATAATCATGATATTGATAATGGAATAATTTTTAGTACCATACTGAAAAACGCCATAAAGACAGATTTCAATTGTACTGATCGTCAACAAGGTTTAGGCCTAAGTACGTATGATTTGTGTGTTTGTGTGATGTGTGTGTGCGTATTTTTCATTGCGTATTTTTCATCAAAAATTTTCATTGCGTAATGTCTTATCTGTTTTATAACAACTTATATAGCACCGTCTTTTGTCACTAAATGATTGTTAATTTGTTTGTTTGTTTCATTGATTAACGATGTTTCAGAATAACGAATCTGTACTTATTGATTTCGGGTGAACAACCTTCTGAATAACGAGCCTCATTTCATTTTCTGAATTAGGCCTATATGAAACCTTAATCGGAAAAACAAACCTTTTTTTCATTTTTTGACTAACGAACCATCGGAATAATGAACTGTAACCATCACAACATGCAAAACGTCCTGTGAAGAGATATAGTTAAACATCACTGATTTTATTGAAACATCACTTGTATTTTGGGTTGACCTGATTTCGTTTTATCTATGAGGTTCACTGGGATTAGAATCACAACTGTCTTATTCCCTATTCGAACCCACGCATATTCGATGCCGCCAGTCAAAAATATTTGAAGGATGTGCGAAAATGGATCTGCCTCACAGAAGGAATACAATTGATTCATGTATCATTGCGTGATGATCATCCACTCTTTAAAGAACACATATCTCTGAGATGGCAATTAAGCCCTATACTTTTCTATGCGAAAACACATGAAACCTTAAACTTCAACTGGTTTGATTTTGGTGAAACCTTTGCAGTTTTATCTCTATTTATTACAGCTGACCGGAATTTGGCATGGAATCGCTCTTCAAAGAAGAAATCTGCTCCAGAATTTTATCAATTTCACAAGATAGGGGAAAAAACCCTGCAGAACAGTGCAAAAATGATCCAAATTGGATAAGAAATAAGTGAAGGGGGTTACGACATTTTGAAATTTAATTCTTCCCCCCTCAAAAAAAAAAAAAAAAAAACAAGCGCTAACTTGACCAGTTATGAATATTCAATTCATCAAGTTGATGATGTCCTGCTCTCACAATTTCTTATTCATTTTATTATGTTCGGAAATTACAAAAATCTCATATTTCAGCTGTAGAGATATAAAACTTGCATTAAAATCAAAACGAAAAAGAACTAATCTGATATATTTTGGTATGGGAATAATATCATGCTTTTACCTGTTTAGCTAAAAGTGATAAACGGTTTTTTTTTTCGAATTTTCTATAATATAGCATGCATGAAAAAATATAGTGAGGGCATGATCTGACACCATGAATTCGCTCAGAATATTCATATGGAAATGACTGGTCAAGATGTTTTCCAAAAAAAGTGAAATTTCCAAATGTAAAATCTTCCTCATTTCTTATCCGATTTTGTGTCATTTTTAAAACGTTCTTTTGCGAGTCCTTTTTTTTCTCTCTCTCTCTTTCTTTTAAATATAGAGTTTATTTATTTTTGGAGTGGATTTCCTCTTTAGAGTGCAATTTTAGTAGACCTATACCATAGTCGTTCATATGCCCGTTTTATAGCAAAAAGATTGGTGTTAGATTTACTGACATTTCATCTAAAAATTTCTGAAGGAGAGACACATTTGCATGTGGCGTTTATATTCCGACTCCTGGGAAACTATACATTGCTGTGTACATCAAGTATCCGATATGACACTGTGACAGACAAAACTTTTATTTCATGGGTGAGAATGCACATCCGAATATTATGTTTCAAAAAGGTAATGCATATATACCTTTGATGTTCATTCATTCATTCCTGTTTTTTTTTTTCATTCACAACACATGGGTATAACACAAACGTCAAAATGATGGTATATTTTTGTAATGATCAGTGGGCAGTGGCGTAACTATACGGGGGGGGGGGGGGGGCACGTGCCCCCCCCCCCCCCTCCCCCCCCCCCCCCCCCATCCGCTGGTAAAAAAATTAAAAAATTAAAAACTTACCAAAATGGTAATTCAAGGGTTAGTAAACTGCTTTTGAAATCGACATGAAAGAGTGATCAAGAAATAAGATATTTTTCTACGATTTCTCTTAACCATAATTAAAGAGGTATTATAGTGTGAAACATTGTTCAAAAAGCCCGGAGCCGACAAAAGACTGTGATTCAGCGTGATTCCTAGCTGGCATTCTGAATATAAGCTGGATGTGCGCAGTGTACTCAGAACATCAAAAAACTGCAAAGAAACTGCAGAAGAAAAGAACTGCAAAAAGAGTCGCTGCATATACGGTTGCGCAATGTGATGTAGAAATAGAATGTACAGCTTTGTATATAAACCTTATACGCTTCGTTATATCAAAGCTATAGATCATTGATTTTGCAGTGTTGCTTTACATAAAAGTCTATATTAAAATGCCTCGCATTTTCAATTATTAAGACTTGACCTGGGCTATTTCCTAACTTTTCCATGTATATAAAACACACTCACACACAAACACAAACAATAACATTAGGGGATGCTCTAAAGTGCAGATTTTGGACATCCTTCCCCCGCTTGGTCACTTCGACGCCCCTCGCAGGTCATACCTCCCCCAATCATGAAAATAAACCGACACCCTTGACTACCAGTGGCGGATCCAGCGGGGGGAGGGGGGGGGGGGGTCGCACCGCCCCCCCTTAATTTCCAAAGCGAAAAATATAGCTACAAACGGCAGTTTTTGGACTGTAAATGATGTCAAAATTTTCAAGCTCGCTATGCCATTCTCCTGATGTTGCTGCCAGTAATTGCCAGCCCGGTGCGCCCCCCCCCCCCCTTTGATTTCCACAGCGAAAAAGTGTAGCTATACTAAACGGCAGTTTTTGGACTGTATAATGTCAACATTTTCAAGCTCGCTCGCTCGCATTTAATCGTTATGCCATTCTCCTGATGTTGCTGCCAGTAATTGCCAGCAGTTGCGCCCGGTGCGCCCCCCCCCCCTTAATTTCCAAAGCGAAAAAATAGCTACCAACGGCACTTTTGGGACTGTCAAAATGTAAAGATTTTCAAGCTCGCTCGAATGTAATCGTTATGTCATTCTCCTATAATGTTGCTGCCAGTAATTGCCAGCAGTTGCGCCCGGTGCACCCTCCCCCCTTAATTTCCAAATCGAAAAAAAATTTAGCAACAAACGGCAGTTTTGGGACTGTAAAGTGTCAAAATTTTCAAGCTCGCTCGCATTTAGTCGTTATGCCATTCTCCTGATGTTGCTGCCAGTAATTGCCAGCAGCTGCGCCCGCGGTGCGTTCCCTCCCCCCCCCCCCCCCCTAATTTCCAAAGCGAAAAAAATTATAGCCACAAACGGCAGTTTTGGGACTGTGAAATGTCAAAATTTTCAAGCTCGCTCGCATTAATCGTTAAGCCATTCTCCTGATGTTGCTGCCAGTAATTGCCAGCAGTTGCGCCCGGTGCGCCCTCCCCCCTTAATTTCCAAATCGAACAAAATATAGCTACAAACGGCAGTTTTTGGACTGTAAAATATCAAAATTTTCAAGCTCGCTCGCATTTAATTGTTATGCAATTCTCCTGATGTTGCTGCCAGTAATTTGTCGTTTCACACCGTAATTCCATAATCCATGTAAGGAAAACTTACAATGTTGCACAATGACTGCGCTGTATCACGGCATAACCGATATGGAATGTACCACATTCCGTTATGTATATTGTAGTCCCCATTAAGTTTGCAGACTGACAGCGCACGCACACACGCGCACACAAACATACACTTAAAAAAAAAAATAATATTCTTTATTTGAGTTTCATTCAATGTGAAATCCATATTAACAATAAAATTAGTACGCCCACCAACAAAAAAGAAAGCAGCTGTATTCTTCTTTCTTGCGCTACTAAATCATTTTTCAAACATACAGTACAATTATTTGATTCTTTTTACCAAATCATACCCTGTTTTTATAAGAGAAATGACATAAAAATCTGCATAATTCTCAGAAAAAACTATTTTGATCAGCCTAATCAAGCCAATCCGAATGTGCCTTATCACTCACACACCTAATAAGAAATGTGTGCTATACTCAATCACTTTTTTACTTAACTTCCTTTTTTTTTCTTTTTTCTTTTTTTGGCAGAGCACACGCTATATACATAAATATATCAGATATGACTCTTAAAAGGGGAAAAAGATTCTTGATCAACTTGATCATATTGCTCAATATCCACTTCATTACATAAATTCTCACACGCACGCACGCACAAGCATACACACCCTCAAAATTACTTTTCCACGAGGTGCCCCCCCCCCCCCCCCAATATCATGACCTACGGTACGCCATGCACTGTCAGTGGGAATACATCTTGTCTCATTAAGGACTTGATGGAAAATAATGTTCCATACTATAGAGGGGACGATAGACACCTCTCGCATACAATGATTATGAGTCTGGCCTAGACACAAAATTAGTGAAATAAAATGAAAAGTGAATTGAAATGACATGAAATGAAATGAAATGAAGGCAATGAAAAACAAGCAGCCGTCCAAAGCAAAACAAGAGTCAAACGCGAGTCAATGAAGATAATTCACATTATCTTCTTTCCTTACAAAAAATTAATGGTCTTGTGTACATGCCACTGTACATGCCAAATCCATTGATGAGTCATTCTCATGATTATGACGTCATGTCTGTAAAATTTTGTGCTCTCGATGTGTTGATTCTCTCTGAAAAAAATAATGAAAACGATAGACTTTATAATACTGCTAACAACCAACTGAGAGTTATCATCCCAGAAACTGTGGTTCGATACAAGGTTTATGCACCCATTGATGAGATGTGACTTTCATATCAAGACATGACATTTTGTTGAGAGTCTGCCGCCCTTTCATTCGTAATCTTATATTTTCTTTTTCTTTCGTTATTTTTGTTGGTTTGTTCCTTTGCTCTTGAAACTTTGAGGAACCATGATTGTCTTACAATAGTGCAGACTGACTGACTTTGTTATCAGTCCTATAATATGAACACTTATTTTCTATACACTGAGTGCGTCCGGAGTATAAAGATGCACAGCGCCAGCTATAGACATCTATTCTCTGTGTTTGGAAATCACTACTCTCTGCGGGATAGTGGTTCTGTGTTGTGTCTTTTTCTTAGTTACTGTTTTAGATTATATTCTGTGTACGACCATAACTCAAAGAAGGAGGGATGGGAGAGACAGACTCACAGACAGACAAACAGAAACAGGCATACGGATAGATATCATGATAATGATTAGATGATGACAAATGGATAGATACACGAACATAGATCGAAATGATTGTATAAAGATAAACAGATAAAGAAAGACAGATGGATAAGATAGTGAGAAGGAGAGTTATAAATCGTTACGGCTCATGTCATTGCTTTCAACTATCATACCAACATGACATGAACAGAGTCGGTTGCATGAGGTTGACAAAGAAACTTTTTCATACTGAATCCATAATTCATGCATGATTATTGTTATGTATGAAATATTATGCATGAATTATGGATGGCAGGGTGCACTTATACCCAGTCTCACTTCTGCGGAATGGTTACAGGGATTTTCCATACGAATTTCGAGAAAATCTCACGGAATAATACCATGCATGCACTGAGAGGCAGTTCCATCAGTTAAAATTACGGATTCAGGCACTAGAGTTAGGTAATTCAGGTGACTGTATGGCATTATCATAGCACTATTTTTTGAAGGGCACAGCCCCGAAGAAAGTATAACAGTAACTCATATGCCAGTCACAGAAGAATCCGTAATTTCAGCTGGTATACCTCGAAAAGAGTGTATCATATTTGATTTATATCGGTCCTACTATAGAGAAAAAAAATTCAGACATAGATTTAAAAAATGGTAATAATGATAATCAAAACTAAATGTATCAATCTTTCAACCCCACGAACTTGAGCAGTAACACAGTGGCCAACGCGGTCGTCCGCACTAAATGCCCAGTGCACAGTGTATATACAGTGAACGGCAGTGCTATGTTGTGAAAATAATGCAGGGGCTCACCGCTGGCTCAGCCTCAATATATGCAATTCACTTTGTAGAGATATGTACATGTATTAAATATTCCGACGTCTGACGTCACGCAATTTCCTCTTTTCTTTTCTTTTTTTTTTTTTTTTTTTTTAACGGTGAAATAAAAAGTAAACTGTTCGGCCAATCCTACTTCGAGAATATTGTATGATATAGTACATAATCAATGATACACACAGCCTATCGGTATTCTATTATTCATTTTGTTTTCTGCTAATGAACACTGCAATGGGAGAATGAGAAGGGGAAAAGAGTTTACTATTAAGCGATGTTGATGGGCATGATTGATAATTCCACATAAAAAGATCAAATAACTTCATAACATCAGTCCGAATCGAGGGAACAGGTTATCATAGGCCAGTCAAAACTTTGCTCCACCGTATTCTCCAAGAATTCTTTGACACGAATGAAGGATTGAAGTGCCCACATTCAACGTTTCCGCAGATGACAGGCCCATAGCCATACAGTGGCGGATCGGGGGGGGGGGGGGTGCACACCGGGCGCGCCACCTCTTTATTTGTTGATAAAACAAAAGAAATAAAAAGAAAAAAATGAGATGAAACCAAGAAGTAGCACCAGAAATATTGTTTGCGCCCCCCCTTTTTTTTTTAACGGAATTCCTGTTTATGGATCCGCTCCTGCAAGGCCTATAAGCTTTTGACCACAGAATGACTTGGGACGTCTTTTCCTTATCGTTGAAGAGCCTATACATGCATCTATGGTCTCCAATAGGTGAGAATTGACAACGGCTGAATTAGGTTTCATTTTCACCGGAGAACATGATGACGGGCCTTGGATGGATCCAAAAGTAATTCTTACTGCTCATAGCAGGATCTCTAATTAGATTCGTAATTTGCCAAGACTGACAAATTAGCCAGATCCAATGGATAAATCATTTCTGAGATTCTCATCGCAAAAAAGGGAATCAAACCTGTCATGCCTACAGATTTAAAATGGAAAGTGGATATTATGATTACAAAGAAGCAAAATGAACCTTATTTTGATGATCAAGGTAACATGAAATGGTCAATATACCGTATGCACAAAATCTGGCCCCGATAGAGTATTTGATAAGTAAGATACAAAATAAAGAATACTTGACCTTTGAACCTCATTTGCGCAACCAAAATGGCGTCCGACTAAAAGAAAAAAGCGTCGTTATTTTACAAAATGATCCCGTCTATCGAGGCCAAGTGTGCAAAATATGGCGCCGGTATACACTTGAGGTTACACAATGAAGCATATTTGACCTTTGACCCCACTTGACGCGGCCAAGATGGCATCTAAGCCCCCCCCCCCCCCCCCCCCGAAAAAAGGGGACCTGGGACTGAAATTCAGGACAATTCTGTAACGACTTGACATTAGCCGTGGTCAGGGAACACTAAAATTTCATGTCGGGCCACCAAATTTCCAATTCCAAGACGGTTGTCTGCCGGTGGCCCCAATCAAGGAACTGTTATTCAAAATGCATGGACTGTGTTAATGTTTGCGTTTATTTCAGGCAACCAAATTTTTTGATTCAAAGATTTTAGTGGCCAAAGCGGGCAGGCAGAAAAAGGTCGTGTAGAGGTAGGCCTGGTTAGTTTTATCATGTCCCCCTTTTTAGAGCTCCACACACCGCCCCCTCCCCCCCCCCTTCAGCTGCCAACTACTCTCACAACAAAACGAACTTCTCAAAAACATAGCATAGGCAATATGTATAGTACGTACGTTGGATATTTTACACCACTGAAAGCGAACCAAAAACGTACGTGAAAGGCGACTGTAAAAAAACAACAACAACAAATAACAACAAAGGAACACACAACAACAACAACAACAACAACATGTGAAATCATCGCACGACCTGAAGATTTATTAGTCATCACCGCACGAAAACGAGCTACAAAAATAAAAATCGATTTTCTTTTTAGAAAATAACCAATCGCCAAATCGACGGCAGTAAACATTCTGGAACGTATCTCTCCTTATATTCCAGACGGGTATATCGCTGTCCATGTCCAAGATCTGCATTATGCGATTATGGTAGACACAATGTTTTGCAAATTGTGAGTATGGGCCAGGAATGTGAATCCATCCATTTTACGGCGAAGTCATGAGTACATTTTTATTTTGAACACCGCGCAGAAAGCGGTGAGCCATGATATACATCATGACTACAGTATACTGGGTACTCTGGTATCTTCCTTTCTTTTCGCCCGTTCGACCGCCAGAACGTGTGCTGGCGTCACGCCCTCCGACTTCGACTTCACCCGGAGCTGTCATGCCAATACATCACACGTGTGTTGTTTGTCACGTGTAGCATGATGCGACCCAAATTTCTCGTTTATGCAAATTGGGGAACCGTGATACCACGCCCCATCCTCGCGCCAATGATAATACGTCATCGCATGCGCGCGAGCCCGCGGACGACCGACGACGCACAGGTGAATTTATTATTAGGCTTTTCTTAGTCGTCTCTACGATAAAGAAAGAAGATGTACCTAACGTTGTACAAATTTTATTACTTGAGCATACTGGTGTAATCCGTCTAAAACAAGGGGCGCTAACTATAATGATTGTATGATATCAAGATTAAATTTCTTCGATTTGGCAAATCTACCTGAGTAATTTTGCTCTTTAAATTGACATCGATACAGCATGCAGTGTAGGCCCTACTGTTGTAATCAGTGAAAAAAAAGGCAAAAGAGCAGTAAAAATATTCAAGGCCACTGACGGCTGGATTCCATTTTATCATAAGAAATAACAAGCTTGATCATATGACTGTGATTGTACAAAAAGAATTCTCATTTTCACACAAAATTATATTTTTAAGCATTTTTCATACAGCTTCCAAAACAAGTGGAATCTACATGCAACATAATTGAGAGAATATTCAATTTGTAGTCTCCCGTTGTGCATATGTGCCATTGCAATGCCTATATGAATAGGTACGCTGCAAGCGGCATTCTGAGGCAATGGCAAGAGACACAATTTAATTCTGAAAAATATGCCATATTCTGCATATATAATTCACATATCTGCTGTAGCTTGTTCATATCCCATTTTTCTAATTCAGAAATTTGTTTCCTTTGGAGGTGATAGCTCGAAGGAGAGAGAGAGATATTATGGTGAAATTAGCCAGGAAGAGGAAACATAGAGAGTAGGATACAGTTCAACTTAATTGATTAGCTAACTTGGTTGAATGTCTTACCTAGTCATGTTAGCACTCCTTTATTTTTTACATTCAGTATCGTAATGATGGGCTGACTCTGACGAGATGGAATCATCTTTTTTAAATATATAAACTGTGGATCTGCAGTATTTCAGAAATGTGGAACTACGTGTGTGCCAGAGAAACCGTAGAATGGAAAATACGTATCAAACGTCTGGTAGCTCAGTTTATGGGAAATAGTATATGCAAATCACAACGTGTTCTTTTGCAACAAAATAAGACCCATGTGATTCTGGTTGATCGTGGCTGTCAACGCTGTCTAGACGTTTCAACATACTCCCCGCGTATAATGGCATTGTTTTTCATAAATCAATATATTTCCGTTGTTAAACTCATATATCAATTATATTGCTTAGTCTATTATTATTTTCATTTAGAATGTAGATAAATCAAATCATTATAGACCAAAATTATTAGCCAAATGCATTTGAATTACCAAAAATAAAGGGGGTAGGTTTCATTGGACTTATATTATGGTAAACAGAAAGACACCACGTGATTATGCATGTGGAATAAACAACCCCTCGCACGCCCTATGATTGGCCAAGTATGCTGGGGTATGTAAATTATAGGGTTATTTCATTACTGTACGGGGAGAAAATTATTTTTGATCGGTACATATTATGACAATTGGAGTACAATGATATTGGATTTTTAATCTAAGGTGCAAAATATTATTTGGAATAGTATTAGTTGAAATTTACAGATTTTAATAAGATTGATCATTACACTTTTTACATTATACTGTACGTAGTATCCCTCCGTAAAGAAATGCAAATTGTCATAGTATCCGTGTATAATTTAGAGCGCAGTGTTATTATATGCCGTGCGATGCTTCACACGATGCGAGTCTACACTGACGTCAAATATGGTGAATTTGACTCCTAAAACTACACCTGGGACTTATCAAATCGGTATTGCAGTGAAAAACATCATTCGACTTCAAAGTAATCACAGGGCCACGGAAAATCATGAACATCGACACTCTCCTTGAAGCTGCAAAATATGTCGATTCTGTCGGAGCCGCTGTCGAGCATTCGTTTACACGTGGTAAGTATGCACATGTACCGCTGTTCATACTGTGAATAGATGACGTGCTTGTGTGTGGTAGGTGTGTGTACAGTCTGGAGCGTGTGTGAGCACGGTGTCGGTTGTGTGTGTTGGGTTGTGTGTTTTGTGCTGTGTGTCGTGGACATTGCTGCGCAGGCCTTGCTATGATGCCATACAATATTGCCACACTCTCTCGCGATGCGATGATGTGCCTTTTGTATACGGTCCGGGTACGGGATACGCCTGCCTTCTGTTTGCCGAAGCCATGTAACTAGTAATACTGAATAAAACTAAGTTTCATAAACGTTGCTGAGAACGAATAACAGTGTATTTAAGCTGGAAGGGTAGGAAAATTTGTTTTGATGTTATTTTTGCTTTTATTGTGGGCTGCCTGAGATGTTACTTTCCTTTACGTCATTCTGTTTACGGAGGAAATGGTGGAAATGACGGGCAAATTATGTTACATGGCGGTCTGCCCGATTGACCTTGGTACTGACTGGCTCTACGTACCTGCGCTGCGTTAGTATTCGCCGCTTCTCGCTACGTCGTATAGTAGTCCGTGAGACAGCATCGCGGCTGGGTTAATACATATTCAAATGAGCCGGCTGGGTCAACAAAAATAGTGTCAAATGACTGGCGAAGTCACCTTGCAATTGAAATGGATTGAGGGTTGCTTGTGCTCGTATTCCTTACATTCAACTCTGTTCGTAGTGCAGTGTAGGGTAATCAGATCGTGGATGGGAGTGCAAATCCTAGTACATGAGTAGAGGCTAGATGTTCGAAGTACCTAAGTAGGCCTGCTACTGTTATACTACCACTACTACTACTACTACACTAGCTGTCAAGTGAAGGAATACAACTTTACAAGGAGAATAATACACTTTGTTACACTATACGTTAGAGATCTAAAGTAATTGTAATACGGGGTAGACCCTAGACTATGTGGCCTAGACTAGCTGTGTGATGCAAATATTGGCCTTCAACAGTTCCAAGTTCTACTGAGCTGTACAGTACACTAAAAAAATAACCTGATGCAGTGTGCATATATTATCAAACCTACCGGTACTACATTTTCATAATCCACTCAGAAAGATTATCAAAAATTCAAATACTAATTAATTTGATCAGTAATATTTAGAAAATCCTACAGAAATACAAGGGATTTTTTTTTTTTAATATCTAACTGCATTTCTTGTATTACGTAATATCTTCTCTAGATCTACCTAGTGTGACACAAAGTGACATTATCGTGATCTGTTAATAAGTGTTATTATATTACTGTCATTTGTAAATTTTTCATTGCCAGCTAACGATATGCACCTTCATATAGACCTACATGTACACATTACAAAGTATGCTGTAGCGCTGTAGGCTACACAGTAAAGACATGCCTGTGGAACAAGACGTAACACTAACACTAACAGATGTCAGATTCTACTGTTCAGCCGTTCAATTATCCTGTGATAGTATACTTTCTTCAAATTCCATCGAAAGTGTGCACCGATCGTTGAATTTCACTCTATTGAAAATGTGATGAGGGCGATACCCCTCCCCCTTCTGTCTATAGGCAGGGCTCCACACTAACTTTTTTTTTGGTGGCCCAATGGGGCCACCAAAATCATCAATTTCAAATTTTGGGAAGCCCAAGAGAAAAATTTGGTGGCCAAAAAAAAAAAAAAAAAAAAAAAAAAAGAAAAGTCCCTTTTTTTAATGAGTCACACACTCACTGCATGTATTTATGCATTTCCGGCGCAAAAAGTTACAAATTTATGGACATCATACTTTTCAAAAAATTTGGGTGGCCCGGGGCCGAGGTGGGCCACCAAATTTGCTCTTTATTGAAATTTGGTGGCCCGACTTTCATTTTTGGTGGCCGCGGGCCACCGGGCCACCGTAAGTGTCGAGCCCTGCTATAGGCCTGTATCTCTGCATATATGCAGTAAAGAAGTGGATGCTGATAAAAGGAGGTGACAGATACAACATTAGCTATTCATAGTCATACTAAATTCCTTGAATATTCATGTTTCTTTCTTTTTTCATTAAAAGTTTTTTAAAATTCCGCAAAAAAGTGTCCACCAGATCGTTGATTTCACTTTTAAAAATGTTAACGCTCCCTCAGAGGGAGGACGATAACCCTTCCCATCCCCCCCCCCCCCCCTTCTGTCCATCTCCACGGATATACAGTACCACACAGTGAAGATGCACATGTAGAAAAAGAGATGACAGAGCCACAAATTAAGCCATTTTCATTGTCCTGGAATATTATCAGTTTTTTTTTAAATCTAAAATGTTCCTATTGTCCCCACCCACCCCCCCCCTTAAAAAAAATTGTGAGTCAGATTCTACCGCTCTCTCAAATCAAAATGTTGGCAAGGCTCTGTTCGTGTACGTGTTTGTACGTATTGTTGAAAGAAATGCATTTGGTATGTGACTAGAAACTTGGCAAGTGTACCCCCCCCCCCCCAAAAAAAAAAGTGTTCTGCTTGTCCACATCAAGCTATTATGTTTCATTCTGCTATGGGAAATGTAGTAATCGCTCATTTTCTCATCTTTATAGAAATTGAGAAATGCAGTTAAATACCGTAAGAGGCTATTTGAAATATGATACACTATATTGGTTCTGTTTCAATTTTAGCAGAGGGTACGCCCTACACGTATGGAAGGCAATTCTGTTGAAATACATACACTTGTATCAGAAGTATTAAAAAAAAAAAACGTCTTGAGCAGACTATGGAATTACAGCTGTACATTGAAAGTCCTGCACATGGTAACATGTTTCACAGCAAATTTTACGGGCATTTGTTATATTACATGTTCGTATTGCTGGTGGTACAAATGTATTACTAGTAGTTGTTGGTGCCAATGAATTATGACAGATGACTAGCATTCTCATGATCACAAGATTTTAACAATTCTGTATTTGTAAGATCTTGTTTCAAGTTGTGCATGGCAATTACAATACATCAAACACCTACAATGTATTGTACATGTACAATGTACTGTACAATGTGGTTTTTACCTCCATGGCATAGAAGATCATACACCCACTGTAGACTACTGAACATGTACACAATACAACGTTCACACATGTACCATATTGAGAAAACTACGTCAGGCTCTGCATCAATTGCAATATCATGGACATACAATGTAGTACATGTACTGTATATGTACGTTGTATAGCCTGCTGACAGATTTCACTGATGATTGAGGGCTATCATCAAGCTCTCTTACTGCAAAAGTCTGCTGTGGATACTGCTTTAACAAAATTAAAAGAGATTGGAATTGTGAAAGAGAGCTCTAGTTGTCATGTGACACTAAAGGACGAGTCCACCTTCATATTCATGTGGATTGATTGAATGCAACAATATTATTAGAACACATCAGTGAAAGTTTGGGGAAAATCAGACAATCCGTTCAAAAGTTATGAATATTTAAAGTATCTGCACAGTCACTGCTGGATGAGAAGACTACTATGTACAGTGTATGATGTCATGTGCGTGCAACAACATTTAAACAAAATTAAAAGAGAATTTCCCAAAACTTCACTTTTTGAATAAAGTACGCATTTCTTCAACTTGTTACTGACATACATGTATGGTAAGGGTAATATTATTCCCCCTGCCTTCTGAAAGAGAGAAGTTAAGTGTTCTTTTGTTATGCTGGAAAAACGAAAATATGTTGAATTATCTTTATTCTTTCTTTTACCGTGTATATCGTTGTACGCATTGTGACATCACAAGCTATAGTAGACATCTCATCCAGCCTTGAGTGAGCAGAAACTTCAAAAATGCATAACGTTTGAACAGATTGTCTGATTTTCCTCAAACTCTCACTGATGTGTATTGCTGCATCATTCAGCCCACATGTATGAAGGTGGACTTGTCCTTTAAGTAGACTGATTTTGCCGTGATTAAGATTTTATGCATCCACCCTGTATATTTTGCATATATTTATACACACAATGTAGGTTGTTCCTGACTACCAGAAAGCTTGCCAGAGCTTGCCTGACATAGCAGTAACTGATGATTGTGTACATATACAGTACAACTCAACTGTAGGATGTATTGAAGTTTATTCTTCAAGAACCAGTCAATGGAAAAGCAATCTTGTTTATTCAAGACCTCAAAAAAGAAACATTAACAAATTTTACATTACTGTACGAGCTGAAATTTCGTGGTGGTTTTATTTTCGTGAATTTTGCGAATCGTCTTCGAACCGCGAAAATAACAACACGCGAAAATAACATCGTGAGATTAACTAAGTTCAGTTAGACCCTCGTAACCGCAAAATTAACAACACGCAAAAATGTCCTCCAAGTAGCAATTTGTGAAAATATCTGTACGCGAAAATTTCAGCTCGTACAGTATATTAGTAAATCAGTCTATTGGTGAAGACTCTTACACTGTATACAGCCGTATTATGCTTTGCATGAATAGTCTTGTAGACAATGCACAGTATAAATATGTTTTCATGTAGAAAATCTTTATCACTGCATTTCAATCAAAGGTATGCAAACATTTATTATTCAATATCAGGAATGAGCTCTTGTATTCTATCATGAATCAGGAAGTTAAAAGCATTCGTAAGAAGGGGAACAAAAAATGAGTTTGGTCTTTTTTAGAATGATACTTAAATATGAAATAAAAGGTTCAGTGTAACCTCACATCCTACACATGTATTTTTACCTCAATAAGATCTCATCATGAGGTCTCTTCCCACCTCCCTGATCTAATCAACAAAAGACCATTTTGGAGTGTTAATTGTTCCTACTTACACGAATGGGTGTTTGGAAGAAATGATTTCTTGAAATGATAGCATCTTCCACTAGTTGAAATAATTATCAGTGGTTAAGAAATGTCATAAAAGAAAAAGTTATCATGTAATAACAAGTTTTTTTTACTTACCGGTAAGCAGTTTGCCTCTTGAAATTTGAGTGATATATTTTGTCTTCATCTACAGCTGTACCATGTAATATGAATCCTTTCCTTTATTCTGTATTCTGTACTGTGAATCCATTGAATCTACATGTACAACATGAACAGTGTAACAGACACTGTACAAATTGTATGTCTTGCCCTATTAATATTGAAAGTGAAAACTAATCAACACAAAGGACATCCCCCAGTAGTTTCATAAAACATACACTGTAGGCCTATGCAGTTGCCTTCCTCACTGCTTGACAGTAAACAATTTTGCTACTTGTCTCTGCTGCACAGCTGGTCAGATTGGTTTGTGTGTGTGTGTGTGTGTGTGTGTGTGTGTGTGTGTGTGTCCCTTGACAAAGGTAAGGATTACATTTTCTATACAAAAAGTGTTGCCCAAGGGGAGACACAATGCATGTCCTGGGCAGTGAAGTAGAATGCTACAAGTACAGCAAGGTAATGACTTCATTACTGGATGAGAAAGGCAAGGTCAGTTGAGACATGGCAGCAACCTTTCGAGTAGGAAAGGGTTGATGAGCAAGAAGAGTAATTAAACTACTGATTAGATTTTTAAGACATTGTTGCATGTGGGAGGAAAAGAGAAGAAGAAGAAGAAGATAGTGGCCCCATAGTGCACACATGCATTTGTACAACATGATCACAATGTACCGGTACTGTATGCCTTCCAGAATGTGTAATTACTCAATCCAGTGGGTGGAGACCTTCCTGGTTTTTTGTTTTGTTTGTTTGTCTGTTTGTTTGTATGTCATTTTGTATGCCCTGACAGAAAGAACTGATGATCTTCAAAACATTGTCTTCCCGTAACACTGCATGAGTTTTTTCTTAATATTTTTTTTCCCCTAGAACAGAACCAGCTGACAACTTTAGGAAAACCAGATTCCAAATTAGCAACAAATAAAAGATATGTGTACAGCTGTACCAAGAAATATGATGGAATTGAGAAGCTTCGTACAAATGTTATCTGTCTTTGTACTACTGTATCACCATGTACAATTGTACAATTACATGTACACACACCACACGTGCAAAGTAACTTGATAAGGAAAACAAATAAACTACAGGAGATATTATGTATGTAGAGGAATTGAGTGACGCCGTTTTTCAAACCTTGAACTGTAGTTGGGGGGAGGGGGTGGGGGGGGGGGCGGGGGAGGGGAAGAGACAGAATTTCAATGTACATGTATGCAAATTGCATGTATTACAATTGTAAGTGTTCTGCATTACATTTTTGTGACAAATCAGATATTTTTTAAATCTTCTTTCTACATGTATTTCTTTAGTGCCATACAATTAACCCTATTAGTAGTGTACAAACTGTGTGGGTGATTAAATTTGTTCAACTATATGTACACGTACAGTATGTATAGTTGTAGACGGCCTACAGCTCAAGCAAACACTGTAGTGTAATGCTGATGGAGGTGGGTGTCTGGTTTCTGGTGAACCCAAAATCATCCATTGAGTGTGTGTGGTTTGTGTGACGATGGTGGCTTGTCGGGGGAGCAATGCTGTTTGATCTCATACCAGTTGTACATGTACAAGTAACTTGTATGTGAACAGCAAAGTGGACAGCATTTTTACTCACGTGCTATATACAGTGGTGTAACTCCAGAAATAGTAATTGATGTTTCATATTACAAATGTGTACTACAGAGGATTGTCTACATTAAAGAAGTGTGATTACGTACAGTAGTCATATTCCACTAATTTCACTTGTGGACCTACACACGGACTTACAATTGTAAATGCTTTTCTTTAATCTGGAGAAACTAAAAATGTATTGCAGTAATCTTTTGTCATTTCTACTTCCAAGAAATCCCTCAAAATTCTCAATTACTTCTGAAGACCTAGGATTTCATGCAAATGTACACTTGTAGACCCCCCCCCCCCCCCCCCCCCCCCCCCCCCCACGCATCATGTCACCAAACATACACTGTACTACATTATATGCACAAGTAACAGGTACATTGTACACATGTACGTGTAATGTGTCACTGTTATACAATATGAGTCTTTAACGCAACAGGGCTGTGATCTTTTTCACATGGTGAAGGCATCAAATAGCAAATTTTGGAAACCGAGACTCTAGCTTTTGCATTTATTGCAGAACCTGAAATATTTCTGTGCATTCCGAAACTTCAGCGAATTTTGGTAAGAGCCAAGGTTCGTAAAAGTAAAATGCATGTGATAGTGTTTTGTCTACCAAATGCATGGAATGCCAGTAGTGATTCACAAATGTTTCATGGCACCAAAAAAAAACATTTTAAAAAAAAAAAAAAAATGTGGCTGTCTGCTCCAATTTGTGAAAGTTTCATTCTGGGAATGTCTGGTTTTGCAGTACATTATAATGGAGGTTCTGTTGAAGAGTTTTGTGTGGCACAGTGTACGGTAGTTGCGCGCAGTGTACATGTCATAGTAGAACAAAATCCTGTATTGTACAGTATTGTATAGACTGTGAATTATGGTAGGCTTCTTCTTTATTTTTCTTTCATTCAATCCCCCTCCATATTGTTGAATGGTGATGACTGCAGTCATTTATCATGACGAGCGGCTTCATCCTTCCCAGTAAGAATGTCTCGTTCATGGTGCACAATCACCAATGATGTTGAATAGAAGTTTGCTTCCACCAGATAACAATATTTAATGCAAATAAAACTGTATACACAAGATGCAATGGTTTCTAAATTGTATGCTTGGAATGCAGGGCGCCTGTAAGCAAACATTAGAAATGGTCGTTTACAACTTGAGCTATTTTACCTTTTGTGTACCAGTACCTGGTACCCAACTCAAGTTTCAAATCTAAACGTATTCTATGCAAGGCACAGTACTGCAATGCACATTCTACATCAAGTTTTTTTGTTTTGTTTTGTTTTGTTTTTTTACCGCTTGCCAAGTCAGGCAAGCAGATTTTCAAATTGTTGCAGAACACTTGCCTGAACATGAATTTTACTTGCCTGAAAAGAAAGTCCAAAAATATATGAAAATAATGTAGAAAATCATTTGTACATGTACATTGTAAGTCAAGGGCTTAATAAAACACTCATAACATAAAACACTCAATAAAACATCATTTAAATAAACAGCACTCATTGATTCGCACACTTAAAACACATCGAGGGAGTAACAAACTTGGTTCCATTTAGTGTTGGTGTTTCATTGTATCAGGGCTTCTCACATAAGGTGCTTTAAAATTGCTGAAGTGACATTACAGAAGGATGGTATAATTTCGATTTAGATGAGAGATTCAGATTCTAACTTTTTGTGAGATAATTAGAAACCATTAAATGAAATATTAAAGAGCATACGATTCTGAGAGGAATCCTCAGTTAATTTGATGAAAATCGGTTTGAATTGGCCGAGATATCCAAAAACAAAGTAAAATATTGTGGTCCTAATAAAAAGTGGGTCCCTACTTTTATTTTAATATCTCTTTGTTTTTGAATAGTTCAGCCATTTAAAAGAGTGATTTTCATCAAATAAACTTTGAATTCCTTTTTAGAATTATACACTCTTTCGTATTTCATTAGAGGTTCCTCGTTATTTGACACAAAAAGTTGGAAACGTGAAGCCCTATCTCAACCAAAACTATATCATCCCTGTAAAGTGCATTGCAATTAATGCATCACTAAACAGTCATTATCATTGGGCTTGTGTATTGTTGACTTTGTGGGTTTGCAGAGACTCCAAGAAGACGGGAGATCTCCCGCCGAAAACCCATTTTTGCAAAATCTCCCGTTCTCCCGTTTGAGATTTAATTTCTCCCGTCCTGGCTCTTTGTCTCCCGTTGGAAAGTATTTCTTACATATTTCTATCGTATGTTGAAAAAAATAAGCCTTAGATAGCACCAGAGAGCATCTAGAACCCTGGGAATTTCGTGCTTCGCACACATCAAGTTTGAGTCTCCCGTTTGCTAGGGGTTTCAGGAGGGAGAATCTCCAGATCAGAAGGTACTTTGTGTGGAGTCTCTGGGTTTGGAGGGGGGGGGGGGGAAATGTATGTTCAACCAGAGATGCCAAGTTCAAAAAACGTTTATGAGTGAGATTTTTATGACTCGGCGTCTCGGCACTCGCGCGCATGCGCGTGCGAACGAGGAGGGTGTCCCCCTCCCATGATAGGGAGCTTTTTTTAATTATTAGCTCTTAATAATGCGATCTGGTGCATACTTAAGTGACTTTTTTTTACTAATTTTGAAAGGCAAAAGGGAAATATACCTTCAATTGCAACTATCACTCTAATCCTTTGAGCTATGCTCCTTATTTTTGGCCCAAATTGCAGACTTCACCAGATGCTTGAGAAAAATGGGTGCCATGCGTGAGATCGTGAGACAGACCCTAAATGCTTTAGTCTCACGCAGAATGCGTGAGACTTGGTAGCTCTGTATGTTCACATACTGTGTGCAGTACATGTGCCTCTTGAAGTACAGATACTCGTACAAATGTATCATGTGCAAGAGACAGATTTTGCTAAAAGAGTCAAATAGAATTAAAAGTACAGTTTCATCTTTGTCATAACTTACAGGTTAATAATTTTTATTCAAATAGAATTACAAAAAGGTGATTTATGATAGCTTCACATGATCAGGAGACCCTAGGGAATCAACAACTACAGTACAATTACATGTACACCATACAGATGTGCACTACAGTACAGTATAATTTATGTACTACATTGTTGTACACAATATGGTATGGGAATTGAGAGTTTGCCAGACACTGGGAGATGTACACATGTGTGAAGTGCATTTTGTGTGGTATACAGTTGTATTCTTCTTTTCTTTTTTTCATTTTTTAACTGGGTCATTGTATTCATGGAATGTGGTACCTGTAGCATTTACACTGAACTATCATGAGCTGGCAAAGTTCCTGAAATCGTGTGAAATCTTTTGAGATACAAGTGTACTACAGTAGTTTTTCCTCTGTGATTTGAGGAATCCAGCTTTTATACGCATACTGCACGGTTAGTACTATGCACAGTATTCATAAATGATTAAAAGCCTGTCAGGTACATTGTATCTGCCTTGCAAGATATCAATGCATCTGCTGCTGTTAAGATTAAAAAAATAGGCACAGAAAATCTCAGCAGAAAAGAACAAAAAGAAATGATTTACTAGTAATAACATTATAGTGTATCTTTTCTTCAGTTTTCTTGCTCCCATGAAATACTACCCTTCATACATTATAGCCAAGAATTCAGGGTAATAAACTGTCATTAGTTATCTATGCTGTACTCTTTACTCAACCATCTGGAGGCAGGCATATTTGGGTTGTGCCGAATTACAAAAGTTGTACAGTACTGTATATAGGGATTTTATAATCTCTCAATGGAGCATACATACCTGGATGCGTACATTGCATCCGGATTGGCAGTCAGACACAATTGTACGTACTGTACATCAACATACCACTTACAAACTTAGTAGACAGTACGTATGTACAGTACATTGTATAAACAAGCAAGTGAATCAAGTGTCTTCGCGTTCAAGTGCCCATGTTTTTTCATGCCTTGCTACTGAGTTGAATAGAATAGAACATCTTCATCTGTCGAAAAAAAAAGAGAGAAAAAAAAAGAGTGAATTACACCCAACTCAAGACCGAGTTGAAATCATGAAGTTTGGTGCTTTCGAAGTAAATTGTGTGTGTTCCTTCCACAGTAGCCTGCGTGATAGAAACGGCTTGTGCTACTGAGTGAGTGTTGATCTACCACGACATGGTTTGATTTTGGCACTCCACTGTATGTTTGTGATGCATAGTGCTACAAACGCCAGCTTCCTGGTGTGTGTGTGTGTGTGTGTGTGTGTGTGTTTGTGTGTGAATCATATTGTAGAGATACTGCAGTGGATCAGTGGTTGTAATGCACATTTATCACCCATGCCTAGTGACCATTTTGTGACCCAGTTCTGGAAATTCTGTGGGTAAGTTAGATTTACTGTGGTATAACATTATCAAACATATGGCACAACTTGAAATGTTCTACATTGTATAACACATTTAAACTCTTCAGCTATCAGAATTATGAAATAAAAGGTTTGTAATGGAACTGATTCTGCATACATTTGTAGATCTACAGCTTGTATTAGCTAGCAGTCAGGTGGGTTCCCTGTTTTACGTGTAAATTGCTGTACACTTGTAGAGCATTTGATAATATTCTTGACATGGCTATGGCAGATGTTGAACATTGAGCCTGTGGCTGAAGTGTGTTTTCAAAGTAATCACTGCGCTGCCTGTTGCCGCACGGTGCCTCTCAAGATCAATAGTGAACAGAAAGCAGGCTGGGCTCAAAGTACAAACACATGTTGTACTATAGTGTAGTATAAGACGCATGACCTTAAAACCGAGTGAGGTAAACAGATACAATTGTATCATCCATTCATGTATTCGTGCCCAAGAAAAAAAAAAACATGGTATCAACAGTATCCATTTGCCTTGGCTTTAAAAATAGAAAATCATGTTTGTACCTATGTTATACAGGTCATAAAGTCTATCATATGCATGTACGATACTAGCAAATTGTTACAGTACCTTGCCAGGAAGAGGTCCGGTTTCATACAATTTTCTCTGAAGTATTTATGCATGCAATATATGTCTTTGTCTGCTGAAATGTTTACTTTTCTGCTCTTGCTTGATCTTGGAGTATTCTGTACCATCCTGTGATTGCTTCAAAGTATGCATTGTGGTGGTTAAATAATTCTCAGATGATGTTAATTCTGTGTATTTTTCTCTCTATCTGGCTGTCTACAGGGAATGATGATGCAGATGGAGACAAACCTAAGGAGTTCGGCCACTACTCATCCCCCATTCTTGAGAAGCAGCTTGCGGGCTCATTGCCAAGCAAGCAGCATCATTCTCATTCAGTCCAAGCACGCTACAACCAGCCTCCTCCCAGTGTAGCCCAGCCGGCTACGCCTTCGCCTGCATCTCTGCAAGGCAAAGTCCAAGCAACGACGCCGAGCAGCATCCCCGTATCCATCATCCAGCACACGACTTCGTATCCACCCCTTTCCCACTCAAATTCAGGTAACCATCCCCAGCTACACTCCCAGACACCACTCCCACCTCCCTCCATCTCTCCTCACCACCATGTGTCCGTTCCGTACCACCTTCACACGCGGGTTCCGCACCAGCCGGGTGAGCAGCACATGCAGCAGCATCCACCACTACATCTTCAGCATGCGCAACATCCGCAGCGATACTTGCAGCCGCAGCATCCTCATCTGGTCCAGCAGGCGGCTTCAGTGCCGCTGTCGGAGCAGCAACAGCCTGCAGCCGCAATGTCCAAGTCACCTCCCTCCAAGCCTCCAGTGCCATCGCACACGCCACCGCAGCCCCAGCCCCCTCCGCTACCCTCTCCCATCCCGCCTCCGTCCTCATCGTCGACCACGCCGGCTCCTCACATGGTGACTCCGCAGCAGGCCATCGACCTCCTGCACCTGGCCAAGTCTCAGGACGTCAAGTACACCACTCTGACCGCTCCCGACAGTCCGAGGGGCGGGCACAGCCCGAGCAATCTTCAAGGCAGCCGGAGTCCTCGCCTTGTCCACCAGATCGTCAGCCACAATCAGTGGGTTGCTGGGGAGAGACCCACATCTCCCAAGTTGTCTCCCGCTCTCAAGCCCTCAGAGAGTGACTCAGCAGAATCGGCAGACTCTGGTGGGAAGGACAAAAGGTAGAGCAGTTTTGTGCATATCTTTTGTTCTTGATCAAAATATTTTATTGTGTCTACTCTAAAGATTTCATTTCTATATTCTTTGCTTGGCCAATTTTAACCTGTGACATTAAAAAAAAATGATACACGTGTGTGTTCAAACATATGTGTGTTTTGTTCGTCTTCATCAATCTTACGTGTATTAAGGATGTACGGTGTAGAGTGCCACAGTCTACAAGGTAGGACATTTTCCAAAGTAGGGGGTGCTTCACTCTCGATGCTTACACTTTATGCGTGCAAAGTTAAGATTAGAATAAGAAAAAAAAGAGTGGGTGGGTGGGTGGGTGGGTGGGAGGGAATTTTCATTCCAATTCTTTGGCCTGAATTCAAAAGGTAGTTCAAGCAAAATCCATGGTTTAAGTGTATTCCATGGACAAAAACAAGTGTGCAGTACTAGATGAAGGTGTATGTTGGCCCTCGCACATGCCAGTGTGCATTTGTTATGATTTTGATTACTGTTACAGCATGCGACGTTATAATTTTATAAAATGGGTTCAAGAATGTAGCCAATAGGAAGCGCTGAAATGAGACACACCTCCTTCCTTTACTTCAGTACAACTGCACTGCCTGTAATCCTATGGTAGATTGCCGATCGTCTGTGCGCGCGGCGGCTCCTTTGATGAATTGCATGCATACGCGTACGCGCTGTCAATCCTGTAAACAACTTCTAGTTCGGGCTGCCGGCCGGCCGGCCGGCCTGTCTTCCCTTGTGCATAACATATGTGGCGTACGTACATACTGTACTATACGTACACTTTGTACAGTACAGTAGACCAAGCGTTATGGGACCGGACGCGTACATGGAGTCACTTTGAAGAGCAAATCCAACGATTTAGCAGGTTAATTCTCACGCCATTTTCAGAGTATGTTGTCTAGTAGGCCTATATGAGGAGTCTATATCAAGTCTTTAAGGTAAAGGGTGCATATTCTATGTAAAATAAGTACAAGTTTTCATGCGGGTGTCCGGAAACCCAACCCCCCCCCCCCCCCCATTATACTTATACTGTATGTGCGGGACTTCCGCGAGTGCGACGTGCGTAAAAGTTTGGGACGAACATCTTCGGACGTCTTGACCCACAAAGGTACGTGAAAAACGCTGAAAAATGATGTTAGTTTTCGAATTTTCGACCCATTTTATAAAACAAATGATGCACAGGATTATTTCGTGGCGTTAGTGTAGGCGTAGCTCACTCTCGGGTATTTACAATGTAGTGCAACATGCACTCGGCTTCGCCTCGTGCATGTTTCACAAATTGTAAATACCCTCGAGTGCACTACGCCTACACTAACGCACTCTATCCTGTGCATCATTTGTATAATATCATGTGCACTTGCGCATTTGAATTTACATGGTAATCCATGAGCTGAATTTGAACTACCTTTATGAGTTCATTCCTTTATTCAGTGTGTTATGACATGGCAATGCACTATGTGCTGCACAAATACTAGAGAACCTTTTAAATGCCTCCCCCCCCCCCCCCAAAAAAAAAAAAAAAAAAATAGTCTCTGGCTCCCTTTAAAGAGTTCTAATACAGTACAAGAAAACATGGTGGTGCTCGTACAACTGTGTGTCATCCAAAGGATTCACCTCCAGCATAGTCATCATAGACCTTTTTATCAGCATTACTTTCAGCTCTGTAGTTCCAGTTACTGTTAGTACCCAAGCTTGGCATGTTATATTTTCCATACCAGTGCTTTGAACTCATTATATGCAACAGTAGTACCAAGCAAGAGAGATTGTACAAAACAGAAATATGTGCATGCATGCATGCATTCACGTTGTTGGGCAGCCATGAGGAACCACTGTCAAGAGGCTGTCTATTGTACCCCAAAAACAGTGGGCCAGGAACTCATTGATTTCGAGAAAGGTGAGGGAAAGAGCAAGTTTGGTTCACTGACCTTGGAATCCTGCAAATAGCTGAGACAGTGGGGCACATGACGATAATGATAATGATGAAACAGCATTTATATAGCTATTTGTCTGTAGAAACATTAAAAGGTGCCACATCCACCCCCCAAAAAAAAATAAAAACAAAACAAAACAACAACAAAAAAAAAAAAAAACCAAAAACCAAAAAACAACACACACACATAAAAGGCAGGAGTCAAAAAGCTGAGGGTTGTATAACATTGTCGTACTTCTGTCTTGTGCATGCCTCTTTTTTTTTTTTTTTTTATACAACTGGAGATATTGCAAGGGGTAGACATTGACAATTATGAACTTTTGTGCTGACATTGAACGTGCCATGACTTATTTGCATGCTTATCCAGTTGTGCTAAAATCGCACCTCATATACATGTATCTCTTGCTGGTTTTTCATTGCATTGGTTTAATAAGGAAGATCAAAAAAAAAGTGACTGCACATCCAAATTGCAAAGTTTCAGTAGCTGGATGGTGTCTGTGTGTTTGTGTGTGTGTGTGTGAGTGTTTGTTTATTTTTTGTTTGTTTGTTTGTTTGTTGTTTGTTTGTTTATTTGTTTGTTTGTTTTCATTGATTTTTGATAAAGTTATACTGGACTGTTTCATTTTCTGCAGAGCTGGTATCAGGGAAGTTCACAACAAACTGGAAAAGAACAGGTCAGTATTGTAAAAAACAACAACAACACAAACACAAATGTACACATGGGCATTTCCAAGGTAAAAAGGGTACATTTCAGGGATGTCAGGAAATTTTCTGTTTCCTATGTACATTACCCCCCCCCCCCCTCCCCCAATACAATATGATCTTTGATAACACTTTAATGAGAGATCTTGCCCCAAAATTGCTTCAATCAAAGAATATATTAGAATTTAAGCGCAAAAGAATATTTTGGGCGAACGTACATTATGCTGGACTGACATCTACGATGTATGTACTAACATTTGTATGAAGGTCAAATAATAAATGCTCATTGAAAATTTGTTCTTTTTTTCACTGAATGGCATAATATTGAATTTAAAAACATGACAACAGCCCCTAAATTCTATGGAACACTATGTTTTATACCATTTCTAGACTTAGTGATAAACATACAGTGTATGATTGTTATATGGATTAACAAAAACGTGACAGTTTGTCAGTCCACATAACATATGTTTGCTGCAAAATTTTCATCCTGGCATAAATTCTAATTAATATATTCGGCGTTTGAAGCAATTTTGAGTCAAAGTTATCACTCATTAAAGTGTTCTCAAAGATCATTTCGTGTTGGGGGGGTAAGGCACATTGGAAACAGAAAATATCCCTGAAATGTACTCTTTTACCTTGGCAATGCCTGTAGCGAATACATACGCATCCGTCATCCACATCAGCAGGTGATTTTATGATCTTATTTATTTTACTGTTGCAGAGACATACTTACATTGTAAGTAGTCTGAATAGTCGCAAGTAGTCTAACAACAGTCAAGGTCAGCTTTGTCGATTGGTAAGTGCCTTGTACATACGCGCACTTGCCACAGTAGCTGCAATTATAGTTGCAATAACTTGCAAGTATGAATATATGCCTCGTCAAATAGGATCAAGGCCCCATTCTTTGGACACATTTGTGTATGACACACGATTTGTGTCCCCATTACTTGATGCTCATACATGTAGCTTGTTGGTTGTTTTTCTACAGGTACAGTAGGTACATACTTGTAGCTGCTGTCATGGCATGTCTACAGCTGTACAAGTTTCACATTGAATATCTGCTGAGCTACAGTGTGGTTTGTTATCCTGAGAGGCCCTTTTATGCAAAAATGAAAACAGGGCAGTTTGAGAAATCAGAGACACGTGATATGATGTGAACAGCTGGGGGTTATGTAATTTGGGGAAGAAATATCAAAAGAGGAACAGACTTGAAATGAAGTGTAAAAATCTCTTCTGCTTGTTTTGACACAGAAATCATGATAATCTTGCATAGACGAAATGTTTTAATGCCAAAGTATGACATGTTAACCATAGATCATATAAATTTGGCAAAAATACCTTTTGAATACTGCTTTGACAGTCGAATGCTGTTGTGATATGCTGTTTTGATATTAAAGGACAAGTTCACCTTCATAGACATGTGGGTTTAGTGAATGCAGCAATATTAGTAGAACACATCAGTGAGAGTGTGAGGAAAATCCGACAATCCGTTCAAAAGTTATGAATTTTTAATGTTTCTGCTCAGTCATGGCCGGATGAGAAGACTACTATAGCTTGTGATGTCACATGAGTACAACGGTAGTAAGAAAGTATAAAGAAAATTCACCGTATTTTCACTTTTCTCGCACAACAAAAAAACACTCGACTTCTCTCTTTCAGAAGGCAAGGGGAATAATATTATCCTTAACATACATCAGTAACAAGTCCAAGAAATGTGCACTTTATTCAAAAAGTAAAATTTTGTGAAATTCTCTTTTTATTTTCATTGTATCGTTGTACGCACATGACATCACTTACTGTAGTAGTCTTCTCATCCAGCAGTAATTGCGCAGATACTTTAAAAATTCATAACTTTTGAACGGATTGTCGGATTTTCCTCAAACTTTCACTGATGTGTTCTACTGATATTGTTGCATTCACTCAATCCACATGTACATGAAGGTGAACTTGTCCTTTAAAGTGATAGGCAAAGGCAGTTTTAATCAATCACTTGGACTTTATCCTGCTGATCGTCTTCAAATGATGAAAGCAAGAATAAGAAAAATGATTACAAGATGCCACAAACTAATCTTATACACAGAGCTATCTTCATTTCTGCATGGATGGTGATTTGCACATGTAGCAGCATCAGATTTTCAATGTCTTTACTTCTTTTAAGTGGTTTAAATCCAGGGCACTGTTTCATGAGAGTTGTCAGCCCTGAGAAGTTGTCAGTCTCTGACAATTTTAGTAAAATCCTTGGTTTTGATTGGCTGAGAAGCTTTTGTCACTGACTATTACTGTGGTAATTGTCAGAGACTGACAACTTGTTAGGGCGGACAACTTCGATGAAACGGTGCCCAGGTACTGTACTTTGTCATGTCCTGGGACATAGTACATAATGTAAGTGATTTACATTTACCTGTACATCTGCATAGTTTCTGTGTAATATTGTATCCCTCTATCTTGCTTGCTCCTCAAATATATTACACAAGCATAAATGATGGGTGGAAATAAGTTTCATAATAACATCACATGTGTTTTGTTTTGTTTTTTTATGCCTCCGCCACAAAGTGTCGCCGGAGGCATTATGTTTTCGGGTTGTCCGTCCTTCTGTTCGTCCGTCTGTCCGTCCGTAATCAATTTTGTGGACAGCGTGATCGTTAAAGGAGAGTACAGCAGAGAGACTGCAAGTCCTGGAGTCCAAAGTAGAGACTTCGATTTTGGATTCGGCCCAGAGAGTGTGGTGCCATGCATACGATATACACTAACTCATAACGAAGGTTCCCAGTTTATTCCTTGCATTCACATCAGAAGCAAAGGAATTCTCTCCACTTTTGTTACAATATCTTGTAAATGGTTCAAATTGTCTTCATGAAACTTAGTACCTACAGTATGCATGTACTGACTGGTAGGGATTATCTAGGGAATTTGGGGGTCAAAGGTCAAGATCAACACCTCAAAATTTCACTTTTCCCTCCTATTTATTCAATACCTTCAGGATTTTTCTTGAAACTTAATGTATATGTATGTTTTACCCAATGGAGTTTCTCTGGGAAGTTTCATGTCAAAAGGTCGAAAGGTCAAAGGTCAAGTGAAATTGCTAAATTTTACTTCTTCCTCCATACCACGAAAGTAATTCAAGGTATCATCATGAAACTTAGTACATATTTTTGCATGTTCTACCTGACAGTGATTCTTTTGAGAATTTTAGGGTCATAGGATCAAAGGTCAAGGGTCAAAGGCTAGGTTAGGATACTAACATTTTACTATCTAGTACTGATCTAATACTGAAATTGCACTTTTTCCTCCATACCTTGAAAATTACTCAATGCAGAAACCTATAAAAGGGACAAAAGTCAAGTAAAAATCCTCAAATCCCCAAATACCTGCACTCTTAGACAATATAGCCATTCAAGGAAAGTGAACATTCACATTTGTTACAAACCTGTCCTTTTAATACTTTGCCAATTTTATGAAACTGTCATCACACATTGTCAAGACATTGCACTATAGACCTATTGGAAAAACCATACATTATGGCGGAGGCATGCCAGTTGCCATAGTGACATTTCTAGATGTTTTTTGTTTCTTTGTTTGTTTTGTCTGTGCAGACGAGCCCACCTCAAGGAATGCTTTGAGAACCTAAGGACTGCCATTCCCAATATGGAGGACAGAAAATCGAAAACCTCCAACCTTAGCATCTTGCGTGGAGCCCTACGCTACATTCAGGTAAGTTTTCATTCGGTGATCGAAATCTGAAGTAGGGCAGGCCTGTCAGAGCATAGAATCCCCATATATACATGTCATGTATACCTTCTTATTCCGTGGAAAATGGACATTAGGATCACACACTGTACATGTATATGCACAAAGGAATTGCACTCTTTGTAGGACTTCAAGTTGTACAGATTTACTGTAAGTAAAAGTGTCTACTTTTTCGCCCTCGGCAGGGCAAGAAGAGTTTCATGTGTTTTTGATGCCGCAGAATCGAGACATCAACTCCTGGAACATACGGCAAGCAAAAATATTCACATGCTTTTATTTTCGTGCTGGTTTCTGGTTGCTCGAAATGCACGAAAATCTCTGCTTTTACAATACATGATGATGTCTAATCATCTTGTAAATCCTAATTATTTGGTTAGACCTTCATACCAATCTCCTTTGACTCATTTGTTCTCATTTAGAAACCAGGAAATGTTATGGAGGTGAGAGTGGCTTATAGGGAATACGGTGTTTTTACAGTGTGTTTTTTTTTTTCTGCCAGTAATATGTATTTCTATTGTGAATTTTCTTATTGAACTATCCAGACTGCCCAGGGCAATTTCCTTTACTTTGTTGACAGGGTTGATTAAAACATTCGAATTGCCATTAAACCTTATGATACAAAGATTCTCATCAAAGGTGCAAAATAATGGAGTTTGGATTTTTGTGTTTTCACATCAATGTCCTCGTCTAAGATGTAGGATTGAGATATTTGCTGAAACTGATTCTTGTGACCCTCAGCTATGAACCCTGTAGTGCATCCACTCCAGTCTATGCCAATGGTGCCAGTCAACAGGTGTGCATGATGCTCCACACTGATTATTCTTACTACTTGCCAAGTTGTACAAAGTTGTAATACTCATCTTTGAATTTCAGTTGGTCGCAAACTGTAGTTGTATCACTTATCGCTGATATCATCAGCTCACCTGAGCCAAGGGTCAAAGATTTCATCATCTTCTTTATAATCCATGGTCTGATTACAACCAAACTTGAGCAGAGATGATTTGATGGGTGAGGCATACAAAGTTGTATATGTGGCTCAGATGGGCCCCCGTAGGGCCCAGGGGTATGATGCAATATGCCTCAAAGTGACAATTTCAAAGGTGTTCTTTATCAGATCCAGAAATACATTGTAGTGCAACCAAGTGGTATTGCATTTGTACACCTTCAGAAGTAAAGGATAAAGTAGCTTATGACAGTGGGAGTAGTGGTCTGATTGGGCCTTCTTGGGGTGAGGGAATAAGAAGTAAGGATGGGGCCTGTGGACAAAAATCAACATTTTTATCTTCTCCTTTGAAATGCATGCGATGGGCAGATTTTCTCAAAACCCAGTAGAAATCATCCCAATGGATTGAAGAATAAAGTTGTTCAACTGGTTCAGATGGTCCCCCTGGGAGCCAATGGGACCCAGGGGCAGGCCCAAATGCCCCACAAACATGCATTTCAAGCATCTCCATCCCCAGATCAAGAAATAGAAGTCTAATGCGTTGAGACCCATGTAGAGGGGAAGAATATCAGTTGTTCGTGATAGTGGCAGTGGTACCCGAATTATGCACCTATGGAGGTATCAAATGGGGGCCCTGATTCATTGCCCCAAAGGTCAAAATGAATGGTGGTAGATTTGGAAAAAAAGGATTGAAAAAAAAAGTCTTTTCCAGATCAAGCAGAACACTCTTGTTATTACTTGAATAAAATAGCTACAGAGAAAGAATACAGATTTCAAAGCAGTTTAATGCAGGACCCATTGATAAAATAAAGTCTGTCATCATTTTCATCAAAATGCATTCCACAACAGATTCAGGAATCATCTGTAGGGGTAGGGACTGCGGAGTTATTTAATAGGTACATTTGGTCCTGTTGAGGGGCCTGGGGAAGGGCTACAGAGGGGTGGAATACTGAAAATTACGATCTTCATCTCTCTATCCAGTAGAACAGGTAACCTCAGCATTGTGTTGATAGCCTTACGGGATGATGTGTTGTGATTATTTGTGAGGTTCTCAAAAAGTAGTTACAATGTGGTTTTCATGTCATGTACCACCACAGGGCACTAAAGGAAAGGTTGACTCAATTTTCAAGCTCAAGTTTTGATGAGCCCCCCCCCCCCCCCCTCTATGCTTTTGTGTAAACAAGAATTGGAAACTAAACTTGAAAGCATTTAGAAAGAGCCAAGTCAAGTGCTCTTTTATTATGTGAAAAAAGTGAAAATATGTTGAATTTTCTTTATATTTTCTTTATACTGTTGTACGCATATGACTCACAAGCTGTAGTAGTCTCCTCATCCAGCGGTTCCAACACAAAAATTTTTAAAATTCATAACTTTTGCATCGATTGTCCAATTTTCCTCAAACTTTCACTGATGTGTTCTACTAACATTGTTGCATTCTCTCAATCCTTATGTTTATGAAGGTGAACTTGTCCTTTAAGAGAGTTTACCATCACTACAGTTATATGTCTGAAGTTCTTTGAAGTAACCTCACTGAAACCAAAATATTGTAGATTGACTGCTCAGGGTGACATGCAACTTTTTACAAACTTCTCTCTACCAAGGTTGTGTCTTGCCATGTGTTACAGATTACTGATCCTCCCAATCCTTGCCCACCTCTGTTTACTATTGCAGGTGCTGACACGCAAGGAGCGGGAGCTGGACCACGAACAAGACCGCCTAGTGCGGCAGAAAATTGCCACCCAGCAGCGCCTGGACCTCCTCAAGATAAAGAATGGCATGTCGACCAGTGAGCAAGTCAAACTACCCACCGACCACGACGACAATGACGATGATGACGACGATGACCGGCTTGTGGTTGCCGAGGAGAAGGACATCATTGTTGAAGTTCACAAGAAGAAGCCGGACGATGATGACGATCAGGCGTCAACTTCCACGGCATCAGGTGAAGTAGACTTCCTCCTTTAAGTTATTTGGTTGTTTGAGGCAGTCCCACATCATTTGCTTATCAAAATAATTAATGTAGTTCTCGTACTTTGTGTCAGTACGTAGAATATCTTGTCAGAAAGAAGGAATTTCTGATGTTTCCAAGATTTTGTTGTGTTCTCTGTGCTGACATATTTTATTTCTGATAACATTCTAACAGCCATGCTCATGCAGTTGTCCTATGTTGGGTTTCTTGTTGTGACATGTTTATCTGTGCTGCTTCCTGTGCCGGACAGCAGTAACATTCTAGATTGCAATGTAGGCCATATGTTTGGGGCAAATTATTTGTATAGGGCCCCATTTTTTTTCTCTCTCTTCTTTTTTTCTTTAAAACAACAACAACAACAATGTAGGCCAATGTTACTTAGTTTCTTTGTCTTCATGTGAAAGCAAGCTGAAAACAACAACAACCACACACACTTGCACACAAACAAAATCACTTTGTGAATTAAACAAAGTTGTAAGAATATAGTGTGTAGCATTTTGATCATTATTTATGCCTTGTAAATGTGCTATGCAAATGATAGGGAATGATATTAAATTCTCACTTCTAAGATGTATATGTGCTGTGCAAATGATATGTAAAAGCAAGCCAAAAACAACAACAACCACACGCACTTGCACACAAACAAAATTACTTTGTGAATTAACAAAGTTGTAAGAATACAGTGTGTAGCATTTTGATCATTATTTATGCCTTGTAAATGTGCTTTGCAAATGATAGGGAATGATATTAAATTCTCACTTCTGAGATGCAGGGCTGCCAACTCTCACGCATTGAGCGTGAGACTCACGCATTTTGGTCCTTTCTCACTCTAAAACTTTATTTCATTTGCATGCATTTCTATTGATCTCACTCATTTTGACTCCTAAATTATAGCATTGGCCTATGGGAGTCTCACTCTCAACTAGTTTCCAGTGTTGGCAGCCCTGGAGATGTAAATGTGCTATGCAAATGATATGGAATGATATTAAAAATGCCTCTTCTGAGGTGCATGAGAAAGGCTTAATGAAATTTTGTGGAGGGTGTAGTAGCCATAAATAAAGATAAGAAAGGCTTGTGTGTCACTGGATGATAACCCAAGGATTGCTTATTTTGTGTACTTGTCATTGTGCAGAAGCTGAGGAAGAAGAGAGAAAGTCTCAGGCTCACTCCAGAGTTCAGTCGCCTCTCCACCAGCCTGTAGCACCACACCTCTCACATCCTGACTACCCTCGCACCTCTGTATCCACCTCCTTTGCCGCACTCCCCAGCCACCATACCAGGCCCAGCCTCCCGTACACCAGCAGCACCTCGCGCGTGCCAGGATTGAGCCACTCGGCGAACGAGGCCATGCTGCGAATCAGTGCCTTGCAAGAGGTGCAGGCGGCACCGCCAGGAGAGTCTGGCCGGCAGAGACATGCCTCTGAAGAGATCAGGCCGTTGCACCATGGCACCTCCATATCCCCCCGCACAACGTTCCTGCAGATGAACCAGGACAAAGCGCCCACCATACCAGTGGCCGGACACATCCCTTCGGCCGTTAGTCACATCTCGCCAGTTGTCAGCCATGTTGTGTCCCCTCCAGCAGGCAAAGACATGTCAGTACTGGTGACGCAATCAGCCAGTGCTATGGCAGGAAGCATATCAAGGCAGACTGTCAGCCAGCTGCTTGGCAAGCAGCCGGTGGTACGCCAACCGGTCCGTCGTCAGCTCACTGTGGCGCAGCTTCCTGTCATCCAGTCCCCCATGCGGAACTCTCAGCTGTTTCCTCGTATCATGAGCACACCACCGGTGCGCCTGGGATTCAACCCCGCCTCTCAGAGTGTCATTGGTGCCAGCAAACCAGTGGTGACAGTGGGAATCAATTCACTCCTCGCCCAGTCCTCGGTCATCCAGGCAGCCAGCTCCCACAAGACAGTGATCTCAAATGGTATGGTGACGTCGTCAGCTGAACTCACTACTGTTAGCTTGACTGCCAAGCAGATCAGTCCAATACTGACCACTCCCTCACCTTTGACCTCACCCAGCATGACCAGCCCCCTGTCAACTAGCATCCTCACCACTACGGCTGGTCCAATCTCTAAGAGCCTGATGACGGCGTCAGTCATCACTCAGACACTGCCAGTCATGTCCAATGCAGGACACAGTCCCTTCATCCCACCCATTGCCCTGCAGTCTCCCGCCACTGCTGGTACCTCGCTCCTCCTGCCGACGGCAAACTACATCGGCCTTCAGCACTCCATGATCACTCAGCCCTTCATAACTCCTCCCTTCGCTACTGCCACCCAGCCTCCGCACATCCGCATAGCAACCTCCACCCACGTCACTCCATCATCAGCCACTAGTCAGCCTGTCGTCCACCCGTCTGTCCAGCCCATCACACCCCTCGGCAACTCGGCCATCTCCTTAGCCTTGCAGGCTGCTCTCCCTAAGAACCTCCCACAGGTGCCTACTGCCTCCTTCCCCAGTGCCCTTGGCATCAGCAGCCTTGCCTCCCAAAGTGCTCTACTGTCCACAGCCCTCTCCACCACCACCAAGCCCAAGACTCTCCACTCGGCCAACCTGCCAGCGGCGCCCTCAAACTCTGCACAGGGGAAAGCCAAGTCGCCGACACCCGGCGCTTCTTCGGGGGGCACGGGATCGCGGGGCTCGCGGAACAAAGGTGGCATCAACGGCAAGACCGACAGCCAGATAACAACCTCCAAAATTGCAGAGACCATGGCCAGTCTGGCAGGCAACACGCAGAGTATGGCCAAGAATGGCCACTCCACCTCCACTGTTAATAGCAGGACTAGTCAGCAGTCTCTTGTTGTGAAATTATAGCACCGAGCTGAGCTCTCGTGTTTTTTTAAACCTTTAAGCATCACTGTTCTACGTGAATATTTTGTGAAGAAAATGTATGCTGCTCTGCCTCATTGTGTAGTTATCATAATGCATTGTTCAAATTACCCAATTAAGTCACAACAATCATGCTCATGTGGTAGGTTAAGGTCTAGGATAATACAAAATCCATGCCTGTATGTGTCAATGTACTTGTGCTGCAATGCTCCTAGCTGTTAGCATGATACGTAAGTGAATAGGAGTACGACATATTCAGGAATCAACATGAAGTGTCGAGGAAAAGTTTTGTCCACATTCTATAAAGCTTTGCTGGTTGTCTAAGAAATCATGAGTAAATCTTCTATGGAGACTTTGCTTTGCTCAAAGTCAGTGCTGAGGCATACTTTCTAGTGTTTTGTTTTGGTTTTGTTTTTTTTTGCAGAGAAAAACATATTCATTTGAGCTGTATTTGTAGCCAGGAATAATGTCTGGTCAGACCTTGTGATGTCACCACTACTCCTCTACCTCTGTCAGTCTGTCCGTCTTTCCGTCATTGTTGCTGTACCTTTAAGATAACATTAATCTGTCTTGTGGCTGTGTGGGCGTGGGTCTCTCTCTCTCTCTCTCTCTCTCTGCTCTTCGCCATCAATCTCTCGTTGTGTATGCCTCGCCATCAACTGTGTCTTTTCTTGGCCAGTTCAGAATGCATTCAGTCTGCTCGTAATTCTGAGACCTCAGCATACTAAAACTCTCCCTAACCTTGATCCGAGAAGCCAATAGTGGGCAAAAGTGTGACTGCAGTGAAAGAATTAGGTTTTTGACTTCAATGCGTGTAATAGCAAGGTCAGTGTTTGTGTACATGGAATCATGGGTAGAGACACTAGTGTCATGTGATTAAACGAGAATCCTAGCTTCTTGTTAAGTGATCGTAACCTGAATGACACAGGGTCCACACCGGAAGTGGCACTAAAGCGTGCACCTAGACTTTGCGCTTTGTACCTCTTTGTTTAGCCTGCTGAGAAACGAAGCAAGTAGGATTATAGGAACACTGCCCACGGCTACTTCAAAAGGAAGCTGCAATAGTGAAAGCCACACATTTGTGTCTGTCTGCAAACCTATCTAACTTTTGAGCACTGGGTATCTATTAGTTAATGTGGACATGTCTTTATGTGTCAAGGTAGACAATTATTCGTATTACAGTGAGCGAATGCATGTGTATACTGTAAGATAACAAAATATGTACATATATGATATAAGCTACAGATTTGAAGATATTGTATGAGGGAGAGAAAGAGATGTGAACTATTGTGTGTGAAAACCTTATGGAGAATGATTGTCAGTGAGTAAAAGCTGTGCACAGAGCTATCTGCGCCATCAGAAGTTGTATTTTTTTTTCTTTTTCTTTTTTTTTTCGATTGCCCATGACCAAAGCATCCAAATGAAAGTGACCATTCACCGGGCTTGCGTATGTGTGCGACTGCAGTCTGATACAATGACCACTGATGACGTAAGGCACAAATTGAATTCGACTTGTTTTTGTTTGTCACAATTATGGTATGTGATGTTAAATAAGCAAGCATCTGTTGTCTTTGAATCTGCCCATGTGCTTTGGTTGCACAAGTTGCGCAAGTTTAGTCCAAAGGGGCATTTCGTCGTGTGGTCTGTCAGTGATCATTACTGACAAATTTGCTCTCAGCCGATCAGATGCAAGGATTTCAGTAGCTTCAAACAGGTGTCAGTGACAGACGGGTGTCATGAAATGCTGCCTTTCACATGTGGTGATTGATAGTAATCACTGACCAGTTGGTATGGCCAGGTTGCAGTGTCATCGTAGTCAAATGTGTAACGGACAGTTGTCCTTAACTACACCCCCCTCTCCCACCCCAACAATAATGACTGTATTTGTTGTTCTTTGATGATCATCAAAGAACACAGTATATTTACAGTGAGTTAAAAACTTGGCTGCAATCTGTATTGTATGTTGTCAATCTTCCATGTCTTAATAATAATGCGATTAAGAGATAGGGTGACACAGTCGTCAGGCATCTAGTTTATGTGTAATGGCAGGCAAAGCTCATTTCTGATTACACTGTATTAGTCATCAGCCGTAGTAATATGTCAGCTGTTTTTGTAGATACAACACAATCATGCCCGGTATGAGAAAGAAGAGGGTATCATGGCCCTTCTAAAAGATGTCCTGTCACAACCTTATTGGGCTAAAGAAAATTATGAATGGTAGGAGAACAATTGGTTGGCTTATTGAGTGTTTCCTTCTTTTTTTCATATTGATGTGAATTGCGTAAGATATTTTGAGGGTTGTGAAAGGTAACGGGTGAATGCCTTAATTTCAGTGTAAAGAGCAGTCAACAAATTCTGTGGAACACCTTTTCAACAACTGAAGACTTTAACTGCAAAATGCAATGCATTTGCATTAATTTGAGACATTTGCAATTATAGCTGCTAGAAATTAAAAACTAAGAAAACTGGAAAAAAAAAGAAGAAAATGTTGGATGTTTATGGTCACTGAAGAGGTTTTATTTTGCTCCATCTGATGATGGACTCACTTTATAATGTTAGAAAAATGGTGCTTACCAGTGGTAACCCGTTTTGAGATTGAACTCTTCAAATTCTGCCAGTAATATGCAAATGCACAAAGTAGAGCTCTGTGATATGCGAACAGCATTGAAAATATTGCTCTGTAGGGAATTAATTACAATTGCAGTGTTTGTGTAATATTTTAAACAAAGAAAATGTGAAATTAAGATATAAAATGGTTCGTGCAAAAGCCTCACACGCTCTTTAAGGTCTTCTATATGCTATTCATACTGCAAAGCTTTATTCTGATTCCAGATCAAATAGGACCACTTTCTGTTTTGTATGCCTGTACTTTAGAGGGAGCGGGAAGTATATTGTTTCCGGATTATTCTTCTAGCTGTACACCAGTACCCAACCTCTGTATGCCCCAGATCTTGTCGACGCAAAAGGACACCATTTGATGGATATTTGTAAACACTTTGTTTAAGTTTGCTACATGGGATTGTAGAGCTCCATGAAGGCAGGCTATAATGTTGTTTTCCAGTCATAAATTCTACTACAAATGTCCAGTGGTCAATTTTGGGAGGAAAGGCAGAAAGAAATAGACCATCATGGCCGTCTGCACATTGGGCAATAGACGGTCAAGAGGTCAATCAATGAGATTTCAGATTGAGGTCAATGAACTTCATGTACCGTAGATGAAAGAATTGAGACTCGTACTTGTATTAGACTGTGGTGATCATTTGTGAAGGCAAAGACATTCCAGGAAACTGCATGCTGTGGTAAAATTTGCTGCTTTTTTTTTTTTGGTCTGTCTCATGTACTTTGTTTTCAAATTTGGTAGATTACAAGGGAGAACTTTGCATATCACATGACTTTCTAACAAAGTGTTCCTGCATTTAAAGTTCTCGAGATAGTAATGGAATATTTAGCCGAGATTTCACAAATTTTGGTGGCATGATTTTGTAATGCTTCCCCCCCCCCCACCCCCCAGTCTAGCATAGGGTAGTTCTTACGGTACACCAACAGGGAACATTTGCAAACTGCAGCTGCTGATTTTAAGAAATGTATAGCCCAATAACTGATTCCTTCGTGGACATTATGATGCGGCACTTGGTATGCATCTCATAACTCTTACATCATCATGAGAGACCATGTAGGTACATGTAAATAAAGTGCGCTAGCCGGGAATATGGAAATCCACAAGGCCTCAAAAGGCTTTGTATGTAGTGGCGTGGGCAGAAGGTTTATTTTTGCTGCAGTGGTGTGAGCAGCAGAATGAAAAACAACTGCGGAGGCGTAGACGTAATAACAGGTTTCAGCGCGACTGCCACAAGGCACTGTAAGCCATTAACGCATAGCTCTGATCTCAATCCAAGATGACTCCAGCGAATGGTGTTCAATCAAACAAACAGACCAGTCAGAAGGGATAGTTTCTCGAATGTGGGATTATGATATAGAAAGTCATGGAATTTTTGAGTCTGGCATGTTTTTGATAAACAAAGTGTGGGTCACAGTCACATACATTTGCAAATTAGATGAGAGTGTAATGTGATAATTCTCTTACAAGTCTATTGATGTGTACATGAGTCTTAAACACTTAATTTTCCTCTCTTGAAATCAATTTGAAAGAAAGAAACAATATATGGCATCAAATTTCTTAACGGTTGTCATGACTGTACAATGGTGACATTTTACAAGGAAGAGAGAAAGAGCTGCTATATTTCAAACTGATATGAATATTCATGATTTCATGGACAAACCAATGAGGGAGGGAGTAATGAGGGCATGTCATCATCACCTCATTTGCATATGTGATTATTGCAGTGTATTTTTTTGGAATGAGATTTAAGTAAAACGTTTTGTGCTCTTAGTCATTTGACCTTTAATACTCTTTCTATAAAAGTCAACTTGGGTATGTAAGTGTGGGGTCCCCTATTTCAGTTTTCAGGAAATATCTCCACAGAGAGACATTTACGTTGCATTGATTACTAGCATGACATCTGTTTGCTGCACGCTGATTTTTTTTTTTTTTTTTTTGGGGGGGGGGGGGAGGGGAGTGGGGATTGCCTTAATTGTAAGTTGATTCCCTGAGATACTGGTTTGAATGGCTACAGTGGAGTCAAGAGAAAATGTGTGATGTAACACCTGAACTGTGCAAGTACAGTGGACATTTCATTGTAATTGGGACCAGTTAAATCACTTTTTTTTGTATCAGAATTTGTTATATCACAGTTTTACAAAGGAAGTTAGATTTGCTCTAATGAGTGGTTGTTATATCAGTGCCCTTTGCAGCAAGAGTCCATTGTAGTGAATATCGTATGGGCTCTAGGGAATATCTGGAATTGGTGCATGTGAGGATGTGGGAGGACAGTGGTAATAAAAAAACTTTAATTTGCTTGATGTTACCAATATGTCTGCGGTTATCCATGAAATCATGTATACATGCTTGCAAAGCATTTTGAAAGAAATGTTCATTTTTGTTTGTTTCTGAGCGTCTCCAAACAGTACTGATGTCAAGGTTGTTACCTGTGCTTTCATAACTGATACAGAAAGATGTGGGGGTGCAAAAGAATGAGTGGTTATGTTTTTTTTTTCCTGTTTAGTCTGAAGACTCAAGTCTCCTTCCAATGCTAGTATGCTTGTAGGGCCAAATTTCTTTAACCCATACTGTATGAAATTCAGTAATGCCCTCAGACTTTTTATATGACCCACAGGGTTCACGCCCACAGCAAGTTGAGTTTAGATCCCCCAAAGGTACCTGTATGTGTACCCACCAAGGTACTGGGTATTGAATATGAATGTTAGATTGGGTTCTAGACTGGTGGAGTAGAAAAAAATAATAATACTAAAGCCTTGTATTCAGACTAACTGAGCTGACATTTTCTCTGTAAACAGATGTAGAGCTACCGCACATACAGGTAATGGACTTGATGTAATCTTTGCAGGATGAATTCTGTAATCATGCAGATCAAGACTGATAAGAAGGAAGATTCTCCTACTAGTATAAGATGCAATCTTTAGATCTTTGGGGTAAATATTTAGTCCTGTCTTGTGGCTGTAATTGCTTGCATGAAGCTAATCCATGTCATGTTTTTTGGTGAATTATGTTGTTCATTGTGTGTTTTTTTAGGGGGGAGGGGAGGGAGGGACAAGACTTCACTCTAATCAATTTCATCAATTTGAATAACTGATGAACGAATCCTATTATTTCATCGGTGGCGTCAATTGAGCTCCTTCAATCCAGAGACTTAATCGGGTGCAAAAAAGAAGTAGCACTCTTTGTACCAACGGGTTTAGCCCAAATATTTACGCCGGAATTCATAATACTATTTATCAGGTTATGACCAGTATTTGTAGCATACTTTTTTATCTCTATGAAGCACAATCATGACAGAAAAATACAATTTGAGCGTGATTGAAAAGTTCATGTGTGTTACCGAACTTGAAATAAATCTTTTATAGTTTGATTTCAATGACGTCTGGTGATTATGATCATAACATTAACATCGTCCAGCAGGGGACAAGGATAGCAGCATTACGTACCATCAAGTCACAGATATTTTTGTCTTCATGATTTTACAGATTTCTTCTTGACCGCGTGATGTTTACAGGAGAGCCATGTGGTGCTAGTCCTAGAAAATAATAAAAGAGTAGGGCCTGTAGACAAGTGAAAAGTTGGGGAAAGGGAAAATCATTTACTGAAAATTCTCCCGCAGATGAGTGGTTCGAACCACCCGATACACTGATGACTATACCACTCTCCTCTTCACTTTCTTTCAAAACTGCTGCCTAAATACTCTCTCTTTATCTCTTCCTCTATCACCCGCCCCTTCTCTCCCCCCCCCCCCCTCCTTTTCCTCCTGGACTGTGGAAGTTCAGAAAATCTGGACCCCATTCCATAAAACGTTGACATGATAGCAACTCTTGCTAAAATGGCAATGGGCATGGTTTAACGGCAAGAATCCAGCTTCCCGACTGGCTGTTGCTATGGAAAGTTGCCATTCCAGCAAGAGTTACTACCCCAACATCTTTGGTGGAATGGAGCCCAGAGCTGATATACCTGCAAATATTTTCTTGCACAACTCACCTCATCAGCGTTCATTTCAGAGCTTGTTACTGTTTTACCCTCCCTCTTTCTCCTCCTTCGCTGTATCATTTCAACCTCTGAACTAAATTGTTTTCAGCAAAGAAGTACGGTACTCCCTATCCTCAATTTGCCACTCATCTGTCCTCATTCACCCCGAAGCGTTCCTGCTCGGGGACTGGTAACCACGTGGTGTTCCAGTAACAATCTACCTGCTGAAACACACCTTAGAAACTCTTCACCATTCAGCATGGTCAGCTCATCTTGAAATTCTGCAGCTGGTGGTTGCATGTACCGGCAGAGTTGATGATTAGAATGCATTTCCATCTAAATTGTTCTCTTTGTTACAATGTGAAGAGTCCTCTTTGGGTGGGAGAGAGCACTGCTGACAGGCTGTAATACAGTTAGGTGGATTTGAGGTACATGTATTTTCATTACTTCTGAAATGCAAAGGTTTTACAAAGTCCTCTCGATGATCTCCTGTGTGTGTTCATAGAAAGTGAGAGAAGATAAGACCGCTCAGACAATCCACTTGAAAACCTCTGTCTTTGTCCATAAAGCATTTGTTGGATTGGACACGTTCATGTAAGATTTACGTCGCATGCTATGAGCCTGTTCATGATTAGCTCATGTGCACATTTCCCACATGACCTTTCTTCTTTCTTTTTTTTTTGGCTGGTCAAGCACTTTGCTTGTTTTCAAGGTGATTGAATAATGCATAAGGCTGCCCGACTTTATAACTTTTATGGAATTAATGCTAGAAAAAAAAAAAAAAAAAAATGAACTTACGTGTAGGGCAGATGACCAGAATGGCTCATCAGTTAACACTTTAGGAAGAATCCATTATCAAACTTTGTCCATCACTGTTGCCAAATACTAGGCTTTAGTGAACACTGGTTGTCCAGTGGATGTGTTGGCATTTGTAAGGATTACATGAATAGTCATTATATCACACATGCATATCTTGGTGAATTTAAAAACCAGTATATCTGCTATGGCAAATGACCTGTTTTTTACTCATGTGCAAAGGGGAACTTTGAACTGGCTTATTCTGATCACTGTTGCCTTACAACAAAGCGAAATTTGTGGAAATGAGGCACGCTCACAAGAAACCTGCTACCTCCAAGAAAACTTGTTTGGGGAAAAGAACTGTCAGATAACTTGTTCTTTTGTCATTTGGTTGTTGTATTTCTTTTTATATGTATGCTTTACTTCATATGAGAGAGAGAGAGAGAGAGAGAGAAAGAGGGAAAAAATGTGTTTGCACAGATTTGCTGTAAGAGAATTATGTGCTTGGTGTCTGCTACCTCTGGTCTACAAATGGAGTGAGCAAAATATGTGGCTTATTGTCTCTGTGTGTCATAGGTTGTTAGCAATACTTGGGGCGGGGTGGGGGAGGTGGACGATGAAACAAAACAAGCAAGGAATAAATTGCCAGGCTTTTAGTGATACAAGTTGCACATCATGTCCAAATAACTGGTCGAGTGTAGTGTTCGGCACCCATCAGCAATTGTAACTCAGCCGTGATGGGCCATTTGGGGGCCGTGAGGGCCATTTTGGGCCTTGCTGGCTTCTGATGTCCCTCCATAGATGTGGACAACCAATTATTGCATTTATCAATTGAAAGTTCCTTTTCATTCCAAGATGTCTGTGTATATTGCTGCATGGTGTTCACCAACCTGTCTATCTTGTATAGTATCTATGACAACGATGATGATAATGATGATTGGCAGAAGGGTAAAGAAGAAAGAGAAAAGAAGCTGTGTATGTAATACACCTCTCTGATGAATAAAGAGAAAATGTAGTTTTCTATCAAAGAAGTGCACAAATCGTACATGTCCGGTTTTCTTCCGTGTGTTATCTCATTGATCACATTCTTAACTCAGGAGTTCTGTTTCACTCATTGTTCATTACACTTGTTACATCATTGCACCTCAGATTTTTCACGTGACGAAAGGTGACCTACATAACTTTTCTTTTCTGCTACAGATTTAAACAAAAAAAAGAAAAAATGAAAATGCATGTCTCCAAACCAGACCAAACTGTGAAGTAAAGTAATGAGAATATGACATGAACATGGTAGTGTGAATATGTCAAAGTTAGACACATGACATATCTTGAATGATGATCCATATAAAAAGGTGTGATGTGATGTCATGTCATGTCATGTCATGTCATGTCATGTCATGTCATGTCATGTCATGTCATGTCATGTCATGTCATGTCATGTCATGTCATGTCATGTCATGTCATGTCATGTCATGTCATGTCATGTCATGTCATGTCATGTCATGTCATGTCATGTCATGACATGACATGACATGACATGACATGACATCACACCTTTTTATATGGATCATCATTCAAGATATGTCATGTGTTTAACTTTGACATATTCACACTACCATGTTCATTTCATATTCTCATTACTTTACATCACAGTTTGGTCTGGTTTGGAGACATGCATTTTCATTTTTTCTTTTTTTTTTTAATCTGTAGCAGAAAAGAAAAGTTATGTAGGTCACCTTTCGTCACGTGAAAAATCTGAGGTGTCATGAGGTGTCATGTCATGTGTTCCATATAATATATGGATATATACATGTACTACATGTATATTATAATCCTCACCCCCCTTGGGTACCACAATCACCTATTAGCTGTCTTTGTGAGATTGTCTATATCTGTGTATGTCCATTGGTCTTTTTCTTTTCGGTACTTACAATTGTACATGTATTTAATGCAAAAATTCTGCAAACGAGGATGAAAACAAAATACAAAAAGTTTTCATTTGTCCACACAACTGGATTTAATACGTATTGCACAGATTCACAGTCCATGTTATGTATCCTACACAATGGACAAGAATAGAAGTCCCGACATATGAAACACATTATCGTTAAAGTACTTTATACACTGAAGATCCAGTTTATCAGGCAAAGCTACCAATGGACTAGATGCAAATACCTCTTTGTATAGACACGTATATACACTTTACACTATGAAACAAAAATAAAGAAAGTCCTCTGATAGGGTTTATGCCCAATTTTTCCCCATCCCATTTTCTCTCAACAAAGTGCAAAAAGAAAACGTGTAATTTGGTCTTACTGTGTAGCACAAGACTCATCGACTTCACATGATTTATTTTTTTTGTCTGATATTCATGGCAAACTGAATTTGTCACAAAGTAGAGCAATATTGGAATAAAACAATTTACATGTATTCGTCCAGCTATCAAAACTGCTCTTTCTTTCAGCAGCATCCGCCACATGTGCTACTTGTTGACCTTCAATAATTCTGTGCTTGATAAGACTTCGGGAACAATATTCCAATTCATGCTACTCGGCTTACGTAACATCCGCGAGCACTTCACAACACCAACTGGCAGAAACTTTGAAATCTGCTTGTAGCTTGTAGCATTCAAATACATGCATATCTCCAGAGGAGACCACAGCTTCCAAACATCTCTCTCTTCTTGCTTCAAATCTGGAAGATTCTGGCCTCACTTTTGTTAGGAACAATTCACAGGTACAAAAAAAAAAAAGACCTCGCTTGAGAAACAAGAGACCCGCGGGTCACGCGCTCACCTGAGTATCGCAATTTCCCTTTCCATGCATTCTTGCACACTCTTACCTGAGAACATTGGAAACTTAGGTCTGCATATGGACCCCCCCAACTCCAGGGCGGGGGGGGGGGGGGGGGGGGGGGGAACAGCCCTGGATCTACAATGAACAAACTTGGAACTAAAGTCATCAATGTACAAACTCATGGTATTAACTATGCTTTATCATTTCTGGTTCTAGAGTAGAAGATTTTAAATATTCCTTAATGTGGGGGGGGGGGATGGGAGGTGGGCCCCCTAGGGGCCCCCAAGAGGGACATGGTGCCCATTTGAAGGAATTGAAATTCTATCCCCCTAGGGATGCTACCTGATAAGTTTGGTCAAAATTCATCATGAGGTTTTCAAGAAGTAGATGAACATGTACAATTCAGGCCCCATTACAACTGTAGTGTAGGACTTCTCTCCATCCCCTCTCCTGGGCCCCAAGGGGAGGGGGGTACCCCTGATTCCGCCAATCCCATGAATAAACTTGAAACTACAGTCATCAATGTACTAACTCATAGTGTTATCTAAGCCCTATCACTTCTGGTTCTAGAAGATTTTTAAAGATTCCTTAATTTTAGGGGTTTGGGTCCCCCTGGGGGGCCCTCCAGGTGGGCCATGGTGCCCATTTGAACAAATTGAGATCCTATCCCCCTAGGGCTGCTACCTACCAAGTTTGGTGAAAATCAGACATGGGGATATCAAAGTGAAGATGAAAATGTACAATTTAGGCCCCATTAGGGCCCCTCCCCATCTCCTTCCCCTGGGTCCCAAGGGGGGCACCCCTGATTCCCTCATAAACAAACTTGAAACTACAGTCATCAATGTACTAACTCATAGTATTAACTAAGCTCTATCACTTCTGGTTCTAGAGAAGAAGATTTTTAAAGATTCCTTAATTTTAGGGTGTTTGGGCCCCCCTGGGGCCCCCCAGGTGGGCCATGGTGCCCATTTGAACAAATTGAGATCCTTTCCCCCTAGGGATGCTACCTGCCAAGTTTGGTGAAAATCGGTCGTGGGGTTCTCAAGAAGAAGATGAAAATGTAAAAAGTTTACGCACGACGGACGACGCACGACGGACAATGGACGACGCACGCCGGATGCCGGACGAAGAGCGATCGCAATAGCTCACTTGAGCCTTCGGCTCAGGTGAGCTAAAAAAGGGGGAATCCAACAACATCTTGACAATCACAATCTCTTCTCAATGTGGAACACATTCTCCATCAAATCAAAACATAAGAGCCTTTCCAATAACATTGTACTCTAACTTCAAGAAACATGGCCATTCTCATCTTGTTTTCTTGACACAAAATGTGAATCAACTGTTCTAAAAGAGTCGTTCAGATTTGCTGAAGACTTTTAACACAATTAAGGCAGTATACTTTAGTTCAATATGCCTTTAGCACACCAATGACACACTACACGAAAGTCCACTGCCTGTTCTTGTTCATGTTAGAAACATTTACATTTCTTTATCATACCATTATTGAAAATGCACTCACATTCCCAAAGAGTGAGAGAGGAAGCCAAAAAAAATGACAATAATCCAAAAAATGAATAAATATATAATACACTGAAACCCTTAGAAGGAAGTACATGAACCACTTTTAATGAGGTGAGTAGAGTGGTGTCGAATTATCATACCTCTATTTAGCTGGTCTCTGTTTTGAGTATATCTACGGAGAGGTATGGACAAGGTAATATTGGCAGTCCTGGCGACCTCCTTATAACAGGGTTTTCTTGTAGACACAAACTCTGGTCAGAAAATGGCAAATCAAGCACTGAAACTTCATTTCTCACAGTCAGTTCATAATGCCACCTTTCACCATGCCAGACATAAAACAAATTCACAACAAATATGGGCATGAAAGTGATAGTTCAGGAATGGACTTCATACAAAATTTGAAACATCAATTGCTCTGTCAAGTGAAAGGCTGTGGATTTGTGATGATGGAGGGTCAAACAACTAAATATTCCTCCAAACATTCATCAACTTGCCATGTCTACAGAAATTCCACAGAATTTCAAACATTTCAAGACTTTTTTAATAAGTAAAAAACTTTTTTTAATAAGTAACTTTAAATTTTAAGTCTTGCAAAAAAAGCATAATATGCTTTTACAATGAAATTTTTATACATGTATGCTTGTGTATATCTTTGGAAACTGACAATAACTTCCAGAGAATGAGGAACAGGTTTCTTTGTTTGTACAGAACAGAGTGCCCAAATGGAACTGAAGACTGCAAAGAAATATTATCTATCACAATGCAAACAGTCCAATTTTGACCCTATTTCTACTCCCTTATTCTGGCTGACAAATTGAGGAATCAAGATTCTTTCAACCACTCGGGGGCCCGTCATCAAAATAGATAATTATGCTCTCAACCTGCTTTCAGAAAAACAAAAACACAGCTACTAGTGTGACAGTAGGGAGCTTTAGATTTGCGACGCAGACATTTAAGATGACGATTGCATCGGCTGTTCCCCTTTCTCCCTACGTCGTGTTGTAAAGTAGCTTTCGCTTACCCACAGATGCAGCCTATACAAAGTAAAATGGCCCCCGCATTAGATCAGTGCATCAAGAGCTCTCCGCATCATGAATTTGAGCAGACGTCAAAATGGCCCAGAACAGACAACGAAAACTCAAGACAACGCGAGATCCAACTTTGATAAGCAATTACAAATGTACATGCGCAGAACAGGTTGCTTTCCTCTGAACATCCGCGTTGTGAAAATCTATAGTTCCCTACTTTAAAGCAGACTATAGAACTGTGAATCTTGCCTCTCCAAGGGATTTCATTTTTGTGTCACAGGAGTTTCCCCTTAAACTTTTTTCAAAGAAGTACCCCCTCTTTACATTCTCCAAATACCCATTCACTTCACCAGAAGACAGCATGTGGCAGAAAAGATAAATATTTTAAATATGTAGTACTGGTCATTTTCCACGTTTCTGTCGTCTTAAATGTCAATGGAATACAAACAAATAGACCAAAATCTGCCATTACCGCAATGTTCGCAAAGATGCGAATGCATGACAGACATTGGGTCTGGCTTGTGTCCACTGCAATATATAGGCTCTATAATGCATTCAGCAACATGTGTGCATCATCAATATCCCTTTCCATATAGAGAGTACAGACAGTAAGCAAAAATATATGACCTTTTCTTCTCGACAAAACCATCAAAATCTTATGTTATTTATTACCCAGCTTCAATCTTAATCCCTTTCCATGACTCAACTGTTGCTGTTGTTTTTTTCAAGGACAAAAGGAAAAGACTCAGAAATGGCAAGACAATTATTTCTTTAAAAAAGTTGAAGGAGAAGAGGTCTGGTTCACATGCACTCTTACCAAGATGAAGAATAAGGGGGAGGGGGGTTGAGGGGTGAGAAGGGGTGCATGGATGAATTTCCGTATCATATGCAATGGAAATATCCAGTGAAGAGGGTGGCGTATCCTCAAGACCTCTGCTCCAATGCCATCTGACTCGAAAGAAATGCCTCCCATGGGAGAAATCTCATTTGGATCATAATGCAGAGATCTCTCAAAGAATTTTGAGAGCATTTTTTTTTTTAAGGTTGCCTGAAAGTCGACACGAGGGAGTGTGGGAGTTGCTCTAATCTCCTCCAGGCTCAGAAGCTTTGGGTGCCCTAAATGGATGACCCTTGGATGAATTATCTGTTGCCATGCCAACAGGAGAGGATGTTTATACCAACCAATGAATCTCTCTTCTTCATGGGGCTATCGCCACTCTAAAGTCATGGGAATGGATGCAATAGTTTGCCACTGAGAAAAATATATGCCTGTGTATATATGTATATTATGTTCAAAGTTGCTTTAGATTATCTAAACCAGGAAGGAACTTTAACAAATCACAACTGATAACCATACGCTCAGAGAAGATAATGAATCTTTGCTTAAAATAGCTTGCAAGACCATGTAACTTTTACCAAATAAAAATATGATGTTTAAAAGGGCATTTGATTTCTTCTTTCTAGCAGGGGACACCGTGAAGACGTGTATCATGCTAAATACACACACTATATATGCAATCTGACACTGGTTAAACAAGGGGAATGACCAGATTTCACAGAAATTGATTGTGTCCGAAATTATTAACAGATATAGACAGAAAGCTTGGTTCTCTTTCAAGTCTACAATTCTTTCTTTCACTGATACAGCAACAACTGCAGATTGGCTAACAACTCATGAATACACTCATGGTTTTGAATAGATGGCTGAAAAAAAAGAAGAAGTTATCTTAATGATAGAAAATGGAATCTCTTCAACTGGATAAAATTTCAAACAAATTTCTTCAGTGTGAATGCAAAAATTTCAATAGAGGGATGCAAAAAATGTAGAGGGATAATGTACGAAATACAACATTGTAGATGACATATTGATTGATACCAGTCCCACCTCACCAATTGGGGTTTCCAATGGTAAAGTTCTACTAGATATCAATACACAGTAATTTAAAAGTGTTACTGTATACGCTATATATTTCGCGTGGGTTTTATTTTCACGAATTTCGCGAGTCGGGAGCTATTCGCGAAATTTAACAACACGCGAAAATATTACCTTCCAAAATGAATCCCTTGCCTTGATGATACGAACATTTCAGTACTAGTATACCATGTCACGGCTTACCGAACAGACCATACTGGCTAAGCTTGTTTACGCACATCCACATCTACTTATGAATACTGTAGAGAGCCAATCCATTATCGCAAGGGGACCACTCGTCAGAAATCTAGCGCGATGGACTTAACCACTTCAAAAATGTTGAATTCTAACTTACTAGTTCGCAGAGTTTGGTAAGTTTTTTTCATGCAGTGTATAGCTAGTATCATTCTTATTTGCTAGTAAGTTGAAAATTCACACTTTCTTTGCCACTTCATATTTTCTCTGGTCCCCTAATCGCAAATTTAACCACTCGCGAAAATGTGTGACAGCGGCAATTCGCGAAAATGCATGTACGCGAAAATTATAGCGTATACAGTATGTACTTCCATTGTACTATCAGGATCTCATAGGCCAGTAATGAAAGGGTGAACATCTACATGTATCTAACAATGGTAACATGATGTAACTGTTACCATAGTTAAAATGTGGTGACTGTAAAAGTAGAAATTTTTGCGGTGTTGAAATTTTCGCGCATTTCGCGCAACCAGAAGCTAGCGCGAAAATAAAAGCATGCGAATATTCTTGCTTGCCATGTTCCAGTAGTTGATGTCTTGATTCTGCGGAATTAAAAACACATGAAACTTTTCTTATCTGGCCGAGCGCAAAAAAAAATTAGTCGCACAAAAATATCCACTTTTACAGTAATTGCCATCACCTCATTGGCATATAACATAAAATACAAGCATTTTCCCTGCAACAGAAGGGCAGGCTTAATTGGGTCTGCTTTTAATCCATAGCACTGATGAACCCAGTTATAAACATGTCATGCTACATTCTAGACACTTAATTGGTTTGATTCCCAGAAAACCTGGCCATAATGGAAAGGGCAGATAGATTCCCTTGTGTGTAACCAGGCAACAGTCCCACTTAAAGGCTATTATGTAGCCATCCAATACTCCCACTCAAAGGGACCATGATGTAACAGTGAGAGATGATGGGGAAAATTTTAGCTTTATTTCTGGACAGTTAGTTTCAGGATATTTATGCAGATAAGCAGTGGTGCAGATTGGTGAAGAAATTAAAGCAGGCCAACTAGCCGAGGAAATGCTAACAACTTCATTATTTTATGCTTGTCACAGACATACACACACACACACAAAAGATCTTTGGGATAGTTTTTGGATCTGCTATTCATGTGCAATATGTGACATATGTGACAAGTCTGGTATGTATCTAAAATAAATCATATTTTCCTCTAACATTTTTTTTTCTTTTTTTTTACACATTTACATAGTAACTATTCAAAAACATGTCACGTGAGTATTTCAGCTAATACAAAAGTGACATACACATGCACATCATCAGAAAAGAAAAACATGTAATGTTTCTTTTTCCCATACAGACTTTCTTTGAAACAACTTTCATTACATAATCTATACATGATAAAGCATCTTTTTCTTTCTCATCTTTTTTTGCCACTACAAAACATTTTCAAATTATTACACGATATCATCTTGCACAACCTATCCAACTAATGTTCAACAGGTAGTTATTTAAATATAGTACTTTCTTTTTGTCATTTCTACACAAAAATGTACACGATATCTTTTGACACCTTTCACAATTCCATATTTTCTTATATACAGCAAGATTAATATGTTCCTCTTATAATACACACAAGGTCAAAGCAGATTGAAAGCATGCTAACAAAGTGCTGGACAACTTAAATAAATACTCTTGTCATACTGTATTTGGTTTTCCTGGCATGCGCTCGTTTGCTATAAACCTAGACACATCTCCAACCTGCGCATATGAAAATAATGCCAATCACACATTCAAAATATTTGCACGTTAGGTAGGCAAACAAGAAACAAATTAATAGATTCCTCTGTGAAATGAATACGCACACTAATGCACTGCAATACACCCCTGTTTTACTGTTTCCATTTTCATCCTGGCACGCCAACTCCTCTCAGCCAACTTTGTAATTGCATTCATGATACACAAAAACTACACATAGGAATTTGAATTTTATGTGGTAAACACACGAAAATATCTTGAGACAAAGAAAGAAAAGTGAAGCAAAAGACACAGAAAAAGAGAGACAAAGGAGAGAGACAAAAAGAAAAAGATGTTTCATCCTTGACGGAATAGCATGCCGTCATCTGTTTTCAACTTTGCATCGAACAGTTTTTATCTCGTATCACTCTCGCATTCGTTCAATAATTGAATTTGAATTTGAATCAACAAATGTCAGATCTCTACAGATGCCATTCATGGATTATCAACAAAGCCATGTGTTGGACCCAGTAGCATGAATACCTTTTACAGTAACAGCACCTTACGATGAGAATAGCTCCTCCAGCATTTGTCCAAACAGCCGATAGGCTGTTGCCACGGTGATGGTATTCACGCAAATTGTTTTGCAGAAGTGCCCTGGGTTAGAAGGTTTACGTTCATCTATTGCATAAATGATGACTATGGTGCTTACAGGAAAAGAGAGAGCGAGAGGAAAAAAAACAACAACCTTCAGACTTTCACCATTTGTAAATGAAAAGGAGAGAGAGAGAGTGAGGGAGGGAGACAGACAGGCAAACAGACAGACAGACAGACTAAAAGACAGTTACATCAGGAAGAAAGTTTGTGCAGTTTCCTAGATTTGTTGCAGCAGGTTTCATTAGCACGCACACAACATCCCTCCCCTCCCTCCTCCCCCCCCCAAAAAAAATGGGATGAATTGCTCTCTAAAATCATGTACAAGTATTCTACATTCTGCCTTATAATACATGTCCAAAATGCAAACATGTGTGTGATCTGTTTGTGAGCTGCATGTGTGTGTGTGTGAGTGTGTGTGTGAGGTAGAAATAAAGAGAAAGTGTATGCATGTGTGTGTGTGTGAGTGTGTGAGGTAGAGAGAGATAGCATGTGTGTGTGCATGTGTGCATCTTCTGTTATCTAACAAGGGCCATCAACTCAAGTACTAAAACCACATTTTGTTTTTCATTTGCTGATGTAGCTTTTCATTATGATTTATTATTCATATTTAGTGTTTCATGAGGAAGAGTAAAAAATAGTCTCTTTCATTTAAGTCTTTTGTTGTCTAGGTTTCACTTAAGTCTTTTGTTGTCTACGTATAATAGTTTGTTTTGGTTGCAAGTTAAATTTTCAAAATCTTCTTGAATGTTAAATTCAAAACTGATTCTTACAATTGGCAACACATTCTAGTAGCAGAAAGTTCCTGCTTCTCTAACATATTAACAAAATTTGTTTAAATTTTTTTTCTGGTTTTATACAGATTCGATTATTTTCAAAAGTTCCATCTAATCTTTCCCTAATGTCAGAAATGCTGTGAATTCACGGTTGCCAATTGAATGGTGTCAGAATGATAAATTACTGCAACAAAAGTCCTAAGAGCTACATGAATTCACAAGATCAGGCTAGTACATTAAGAGGCATTGATATAGCATTCCTACTGCCTAATGATTACATATTGTGCATCCATGCCCCCAATCCCACAAGCCATGTAATCCTTCTTACATCACACATCGATGATCAGAAGAGCTACCGGGCGAAATTTGTAAAAGATTCAGAACATTAAAATGAAATCAGAACTTGACGTAACCAAATCCTGCTCAGGTTACATAATTTGGGTGGATGGTAGACAAGCCTGAAGACAGAACAGATGGGTGTCAGAACAAAAACCAAGCTCACCTCTCTCATTTTTCTTCTTTCCATCAAGAAATTATGAATGCAAAAACTAATCCACAACAAAATCTGCAGCATTATAGTTTTCCATCTCTTCCAGCTGTGGATGGCCTCATTTTGTATGATCCCGCAGCTTAAGAATTCTCAGAGAAATATCTCCCCTTCCGCACCCACCCCCAGCTGTAAAAGCATCTGTCCACTCTCTTTATTCAAGAACTGGGACAAGAATTTCACAGGAGGTTTTCAATGACATGGAAATGTTGCCCCCAAACCAACGATTCCGGAATCTGCATATCACTGTCCAAGACGCTTGCACCATTACAGGACATTAACGTCACATCCTCGTGAAGTTTTTGGCGCTGCAACCTACGTCTGCATTATCTGGCACATCAAAAATTCATTTCAAGGCAAGACAGATACTGACGGCACAGAAAACACAAGTTATAAGATGGACAATGAGATACAGTGGACATTGCGGACGTGTCCTGACATGTCTGGAAGATTGTCTCATCTTTCAAAACTTTTCACAACACACCTCCTCATTCAAGGAAAAAAGAGTGATGGGGAATGTAGGAGATATAATCGACCATCAGCCAACTACACAGATTTCAAATATCCTTAGTCCTCAAACACCTTTCATGTGATAGTACATACGTGGGCAGTCTCTGGATTAAGTCACAGCAGGGAAAAAAGGGTAATTCATGCCTTCATAATGAGGCGTGTTTGCTGCAGCAGTGATTTCTTGTATCGACTACTAGGAAACACTCCTCCCTAAAGTTCAATGAAAATCAAGCTCTGCCCGCTAGAATTGTCCCAGAGGAAAGATTAAATTTATCCCATCTTAAAAATTCTGAAGGATTTGCATCACCTAGTAGCAAGGAAGAGGACCATTGCTCGGCTTCTGATAGTGGCACACCAGCAAAACAACAACCTGCCCTCACTCCACTTCCCAAATACATCTTAATCCTACCAAGCAACCGATGGGGACATTTCATCAAGTTTTCTGTCAGTGAATTTTGCTGACAAATTTGCTCTTGGCTAATCAGATGCAAGGATTTCAGCAGCTTAAAATGGATGTCAGTGACTGACAAGTTTCATGAAACACTGCCCAGATATCTCTCATTAACCCGTTGAGGACGAGTCCCAAGTATACTCGGGCAGGTGTCTATTTGAAATGCGTGTTGTAGCAAAATCAGTCCATCCTCAATGGGTTATTAAACAATCTTGTCACGCTATGACCAATTGGTGCTGAAGTAAAACAGCATGCAGAAAGCTCCTTAGAGTGAACTTTCTTTCACTACAAATTTGGAACTCCCAGCCAGACTGTCTTTGGGAATAACTAATCAGTGTGAAGTTCAATTTCAGACACAACCACTTCATACTCACAACTGGCTCTGAATTTTTTTTTCCATGATAAATATGATATGTGGTAGGTAATGTATCAGAGAGGCATATTACATCATCACTAGTCTATAAATATATGAGCAATTCAGAGTTTTGGGTCACAACAGATGCTGAACAACAGGAACTTGACCAGTACTCAATTCATATCCTGGAGGCATGACCTCATTACAGTACTCCAATCCAGACGTCCCATCCATCTATGTTACCATGACAACACAGACCGTCAATGTCTACTTGTCAACCATCAAAAGAAGGGACTAAATGAGATAACAGACCAATATAAAGTGCAGTCTCAGAATTCCTATCTCTTTATAATCATACTTTGTTGACCAGAAACACCTTACCACAATCAGTAGTAACCTCATTTCAACAGAAGTACTCACATTCAATTGCCAGTGCCTACAAGAACAAATATGACTATGAATCCAATAGATTATAAACCTGACAATATCAACGTATCAAAAATTTCTCTCTCTTGCTTCCATTTATTTATCTAGTCCCAATTAGTTTTTGTTTTTACCATGTTTGTCACTTGATGACAGCAAATATTTCAAGTGCCCATATCCCAGATATGGTGGCATTTGTGTCACTTGTGTGAAAGGGCAACACCACGAGAAAAGTATGGCCCAACATGACAAGCAATTGTGGTACTTTTGGGGTGTGCCAAGAAACTGGGATCGGACACACTTGAGGCAGTTTGTTTGGGGTTCTTTAAGGTTCTTAAGACTGTCAGGACACAGTGAAATATTGGGTTGGGGGGGGGGGGGGAGGCCTAGAAGAAAGCCAAATCTTTTTTTTTTTTTTTTGGGGGGGGGGAGATGAGCAAGTAGGACCATCATAAACGTGCAAAGAGTTTCCAAACTCAATGGAAGAGTTTATAGTACATGAAGGGAACTCAGCTTTGCTTCATACAAATGAGAGAAAAAGTTGAGTGGTTAATGAGGTTGTTATGTAAGGTTGAATCTTGTGTGGAGATCAGAGGTGTCACAGTGTGTTTGCATAGTCATGTGTTGATTTGATTTGATTTGATTTGGTTTGATTGGATAATGATTTGATTCATTCCATACATGTGAAGGACATTGGTTAATTCATTCTGGAGAATGCCAGAGAGAAGTATTGTTTGGTGGCATACACAGATGCACAGAAAAATAAAGAAGCAAAAATATATAATGTATCTCTCCTTAAAAGAAAATGAAGTAAGATTTTATGTGATTAACATACATTGAATGGCAGTGTTAAGAGCTTTTAAAAAAAGCTGATCAGTAAAATATTGCTGCAGATGCATAAGACAGAACCTCTTCCCATGACAACAAAGTAAAAATCTAACACAAATAAAAAAAATGCAAACATCCCTGTAACTGAGCTGTACTGAATGGATTAAATAGAAAAAGGGAGGTTAATAAAATTGTAGATAGCAGCTTCATTCTTGGCACTTCGCATATTATTGATGTCAATCTGAGAACATAGAGGGCAGCACAACACAGTCACAACAGTGATTTGTTTTCACTCTTATCCCAGAGCTGGCTTTGGCAGTTCAATGTTGCTCTATGCCTGCATTTTTTTTTTCATTTGCACAATATTACTGCTGCACTAAGGTCAAAGGTCAAAGAAACTGCACAAGCTTCCTTTTTCTTTCCTACTATTCACTCTTCCATCTCAAGTAAGCAATTACACAGAATCGATCTCAAAATAATACAATGATTTAATGGCAAATGGGTAAAATCATGTTTTTCTAATCACATGAGTACATCATCAGTCACTTTAAATCATCTCCCTTGCAGAATCTCACAACTCACTTTACATCTACACGTGGAGATTGTCTATTCTGAAAACAATGACAGAAATGCCTCAATTTTGATTAAAAATATCTGAGGTATTCTCTCGCAAGACAAGCAGCAATATGGCCACAGTAGTAACGTGAAAATAAAAAAAACAAATTTTAACAATCTCGTAAGAAGAACTCTTGTTAACAATTCCAATTGTGGCACATAATCTTTAAACGAACATCCATGCATGCAAAACAAAAACAAACAAAAAATTTTTAAAAAGTAATCATATTTCACGAGACTTTGATGAAATATGCACAGTGACTCTGAAGATGAAAACACAGCAGGGCCAGAGCAAAGCACCTGAAATTGTTTGTTTGATTGATTGCACACCAACGCATCTGGATGGGAGATGCCTGTTGCCATGGCAACCACAGCCCAGCATCCTCTCCTCCTCTTCCTCCTCTTCCTCTTGTCCTCCATCCCTTGCTCACTGGTTCTCTATGAGACTCTGCACCCGGTGCACCAGCTCCCTGGCAATCTTCAGCACCGCCTTGGCATCGTGCCTCTCAGCCATTTCTGGAAAAATGAGTTGAAAAAAAATAACAAAGAATCCACCAACATGATAAGATGAAAAAATGATTACTTTGGTACGTTAAAGTGATGCAATTCCATGGGAGTCTCCAAGAAAGAAAGAAAAAAAAAGCAATTTTCAAGGGAGTGAAAAAACTTTTTTTATTTTTTGCAACATTTTCGGAAAAAAAAATGAATGGTTATGTTAAATGATGTGGAAACATTGTTTTGCTTTATATTGATGATTACAAGGTTCTAAAACTCAAAGCAGTGCCTGTGATACTCAAAACTGAGTTCGGTGTTTGTTTGTTTTTTGATATGTGTTAATTAAGATACGAGGTCTTGCCACCCCCGGGAGAACAAATGCATCGGTGAAGTTGGCATGATGAGAAGAACTCACCATTGAAGAACTTGATGATGTCTGTGAAGTCCATGTTGTTGTCTAGGATGATGTCACGGTAGTACTCGACCAGGGCCAGGGCGATGAAGAGCACCATCTGGCCCGAGGCGCAGTGTTTGGCCGCCCAGATCGTCTCCCAGACGGAGAAGGTGTCGTCGTAAACCAGCTCTACAACGGAGAGATTAACAGGCAATCATTTCAACCATTTCTGTGCCAGGGACTTTGGACCATGTGTGTAACACTATGGAATTTTCTGTGTCAAACGTCGCTCAAAGCACACAAGGTGTTAAGTGGAATGACCAACTGGAGAATTAGAGGCAGATATGAACTTCGCGAAGGTGTACAGCATTTCAATTCAATAGTTTTATAGAAATACAAAATTTATAATTTTGCAGAGGCATGATATCATTTAGAATTCATATTGTACCTACCTACAAGTGTATGCCGATGTCAAGGAGTATGTACATGAGTGATATCACAACACTTTTTGATAGTGAAAAGAGTGGTTTTGCCCAATTACGTGCTAGAGCTGACATAATTGTGTGACCATTTATTACAAATTTCATTACCACTATCAACATCACAACCACCACTAACAACTACTCAAACTGCCACTACTACAACTACCAACTACTTCTACTACTGGCACATGCCCACCAAATGAGTCACAAATGAATCGGTCATAAAAGCATTTCTGCGAGAATTTCCTCACCGCGCTTGAAATCCAGCAAGAACCACCTGTAGCAGAAGTAGAAGTGGGTGTAGTCACCGTTCTGGTGCATCAGCTCAAACATCTCCGAGTCCAGAATCTGAGGAGAAAAGGCATTACCATATCAGTTATGGAATACCATGGGGACTTAATGGTGCATGTTCTTCCAAACAGTATAAGGTATTAAGTCATATCAGAAAAAGGTCATTTGTCGTAGTTTCCATCGCTTTCTTCAGCTTGATGCAGAGAACAGTACCATACTGGCGGGAAAATGTATCATTGCTCTGATGGGCAGCTAACTACTCTAAAAGTGGATATTTTTGCACAACTAATTTTTTGCCCTCAGCCGGCTAAGAAGAATTTCTTGTGTTTTTAATTCCATGGAATCAAGACATCAAGTACTGGAACATTTGGCAAGCAAAAATATTCAAGTGCTTTTATTTTTGCGCTAGTTTCTGGTTGCGCAAAATGTGCAAAAATTTAAACGCCAAGAAAATTTCCGCTTTTACAGTACAATCATGGGTCACATGAAATGTCATTGATGACAACCATTATCAGTCAATTAACACAGCTACAATAGATCAGCAGTATGACGTAGGGTAGTAAATAAGAGAAGCATACTCTCAGGACATCCTGTATAGTGCTTTAAGTTTTCACAGTAATGGAGCACGCCAACAGTTGCCATGAAAAGAGACTCTTTGGGATCTCTCAAACAAGCACTGCCCAGAAATGATTTGTAAATGTTTTACAGACACTGATTACAAGAAATGGAAAAGTTACATTGTTGTGGGTAGGAGTCCTGTAAATGATCCAAACACGCGTACTCGGAAATGGAATGAATGAAAGCCAATCGCAAATCACCTGAATGAGCGACCTCATGTTTGCGAAGTGCGTGTCCATGGCGCCGCCGTGGGGGAAGTTCTTTGACATGCGCTTCATCAGCTCACAGAAGCAGCTGTACGTCTTGGCCTCTGCGGTGAAAAGTCAATAATCAAGCTTTTTTCTCTCTTCACTGTTTTCATGCATGCAACTCAATGCAACAGGACCAAGATAAACTCAAAGCATGTATAAAATCCAAGATGCAATAGTTACACATTTATGCCCTCAGGTACTTTCATACCTGACATATAATGTATGTACATTTGCCCTCTGCTAACATAACGAGGACTCACAGCAAACTGTAAAAATGTGTAAATAACAAATAAACAAACAAACAAATACAATATCTTATTAAATAAGGTAGAACAGATGGACAAAAACTGAAGATACACAAAAAATAAAAAGAACAAAATAAACAAATACACGGTACGTGAAAATAAAATACAGACATACATACAAGCTAATAGAAAAAGATAATTTACTACTTGAGAGTGAGTTTCAGGTTTCTACTCCCTCCATTCAAAGGGAATAAGAATGACGGAAAGAAGAAAAATAAATAAATCGATAAAATATGAGAGAGAAAAAAAGGAGAAGAGAAAAACTAACCATAACATGAGAGGACCATCATAGCTAAGATCCTCTGGTGTGGCCACAATTGACTATTAAATTACATGTATCTTTTTTTTTTCTTCTTCTTCTTCTTTTTGCTTAAACCACATTTTGTTAATGAGACATAATATGTGACCCGCTACAACAAAATGGTCCTAAAGTCGCGCACGGTCGAAGCCATGAAAATCGAGTTTGAAGTCAGAGCATCAAAATTGGTCAAAACCTTGCGATTTCTGAATTTGACATATTATTAGAGTCTGACATGTCTTCTATCATCTGTCGAAATTTTGAAGCAAAATGATGAAAGGAAAGACCAAAAAATAGCGTTTTTCTGGGCCATGTTTTTTTGGCGTTTCAACGAAGCAGAAACTGGTTCGAACATTTGGAGTGAACGCCACACATAGGCTTCGCCCCTAACAACGACCAGAGTGATCTCATTGGTCAGTTTGCTGCTTGCCGCTAACAGAAGCGTGAAGCTCGCACACTGCCCAGTCGACTGGTGCATGCTGGCGGGGTGCGCTATGCCCAGCCGCTTGTCCTGCCATCCTGGTCACCATAGGCGCCGGAAGTGGGGGGGCAGGGGGGGCGGCCGCCCCCCCAATCCAAAAAGTGGGGGGCAAAACGCATTTTTGCCCCCCCAAAAAGCCCCCCCCCCCCAAAAAAAAAAAAAATAATAATAATAATAATAAAAATAAATGAATAAACAAATAAAATAAAATAAATATGTATATATATGAATAAAAGGGAAAAAATATGGCTACAAACGGCAGCTTTTTGACTGTAAAATGTCAAAATTTTCAAGCTCGCTCGCTTCGCTCGCTCGCATCCAGCAGTTGAGCCCGGTGCGCCTCCCCCTTAATTTCTAAAGCGAAAAACATAGCTACGACGGCAGTTGTTGGACTCTAGAATGTCAAAATTTTCAAGCTCGCTCGCATTGAATCGTTATGCCATTCTCCTAATGTTGCTGACAGTAATTGCCAGTAGTTGCGCCCGATGCCCCCACCCCTTAATTTCCAAAGCGAAAGATAAAATATATAGCTACAAACGGGAGTTTTGGGACTGTAAAATGTCAAAATTTTCAAGCTCGCTCGCTTCGCTCGCTCGCATTGAATCGTTATGCCACTCTCCTAATGTTGCTGCCAGTAATTGCCAGCAGTTGCGCCCGATGCCCCCCTTAATTTCCAAAGCGAAAGGTATAGTTACAAACGGGAGTTTTTGGACTGTAACATGTCAAAATTTTCAAGCTCGCTCGCTTCGCTCGCTCGCATTGAATCGTTATGCCACTCTCCTAACGTTGCTGCCAGTAATTGCCAGCAGTTGCGCCCGATGCCCCCCCCCTTAATTTCCAAAGCGAAAGATATAGCTACAAACGGGAGTTTTAGGACTGTAACATGTCAAAATTTTCAAACTCGCTCGCTTCGCTCGCTCGCATTGAATCGTTATGCCACTCTCCAAACGTTACTGCCAGTAATTGCCAGCAGTTGCGCCCGATGCCCCCCCCCTTAATTTCCAAAGCGAAAGATATAGCTACAAACGGGAGTTTTTGGACTGTAAAATGTCAAAATTCTCAAGCTCGCTCGCTTTGCTCGCTCGCATTGAATCGTTATGCCATTCTCCTAATGTTGCTGCCAGTAATTGCCAGCAGTTGCGCCCGATGCGCCGCCCCATTAATTTCCAAAGTGAAAGATATACTGTAGCTACAAACCCCTTTTTGGGACTGTAGAATGTCAACATTTTCAAGCTTGCTCGCTTTGCTCGCTCGCATTGAATTGTTATGCCATTCTCCTAATGTTGCTGCCAATAATTGCCAGCAGTTGCGCCCGATGCGCTCCCATTTATTTCCAAAACGAAATATATAGCTACAAAACTCCAGTTTTGGAACTGCAGAATATCAAAATTTTCAAGCTCGCTCGCTTCGCTCGCTCGCGTTTTATTGTTATGCCATTCACCTTATGTTGCTGACAGTATATAATTTTTCGATCGTTTCACACCGTCATTCCATAATCCATGTAAGGAAAACTTACAATGTTCCTCAATGACTGCGTTGTTGAATGTATCACATTCCGTAATGTATTGTAGTCCCATTATTGCTCACGCACACATGCACAAGCATACAGACCGTCAAAATTACTTTATGGTTCCCCCCATGTTTCGACCCATACCGTACGCCACTTTACATATATATATATATATATATATATATATATATATATATATATATATATTTATATAATAGATGTGTGTGCGTGTGCGTGTGTGTGTGTGTGTGTATGTGTATATTGTGTAACATATGCATGGTCTAATCTTGAGCCCCCTCCAATGTTTGCCCCCCCAATCCAAAACTGCTTCTGGCGCGCCTGCTGGTCACTGATTGGTCGGTGAGGAGACAGCCGACGCTGTGTTTGAATGAGCATTTCGGGGGTTGCTAGGGCTTGCCTTCTATTGTTCGGAGGTGAAAACTGACTTGCGTGTCCTATGATCGTGATTGCGTCGCAAGGAGAACTTTTCGGGCGCTTTTCTCGAAACAGTGATTTCCCAGATGTATCGACATGCTCTCTTTTAAACATCGATATCTCCGCAGCCGATTATTTTTATATGATGTGTTATTTATCAATTTAAAGCAGAAAGATTAGGAATTTGTGTCATGCAATTTTCAAATAATCGACCTCGCCCGACTTTAGGATCATTTTGTTGTAGCGGGTCACATATACACACAGGAAAGCACGGATCTGGCATAAGCTTTCACAGACCAGAGTTTCTCATGATTACATGTCTGTTCGCAGCCTAGAATCCTTTAACAGTTTGGCATATCATATCCAAGCAAAGTACAAATGAACCATTGCAAAAATCAACACGACTATCATTTTCACAAAGTGTAATATCAAAACAATGCAGGGCACAAGCATGTATGAAGCGTAAAGTTGCAAATAATTAGACAGTGTCTCACCAATTTTTCCACCTAGTGGAGATACATGAAAAAACAATGATATGCATTAGAAGATTCTATGAAGATTACATTTATGTTATGGGAGAATTGGTACAAATTTGAACATTTATTGGTAGCAGAATATACACATTGAACCCTTACTCAGATTTTATTATGCATCCACTACAAAGGAATTTGTGTGACAAAAAAAAAATAACAGGTTTTGTTTTTTAAGAAAGGATTAGTTTGTTGCAACTTACACTGTACCCTTCATAAGCTAACATTAATTCTGATTATTGATATGATCTCACAAAGAATCTTTTTCATTAAGGGAATAATTGCCATGCTCACATAACAAAATACACAACTTCTTCATCCCTTACCAATACAAAGAAAGGCACAATATAACACCAGCAGGGCATCTCTCTGCAACTTCAACATATTGAAACGAGTTTCATAATGGCCCACAAACAGGTCACAGCCGATAAGATCAGGCAGTATGTATTGTGCCCACTTTTTAGCAGAATTTGATGTTTTTCAAAGGCATGAAACCGTCAAGAATACTCTGCTGGATATTTTGTTAGTGTCTGCTTCAAACTTAATGGCAACTATATACATCTACATCTACATAAGTCACTTTTTATGAACTTAGGTTTCATAGAGATCAGAGAGACAAGGTGTCTGTTCTAATACTTTGGATTTGTATCTCAAATAATATAACAAAGATATTCCACAAATAATGACTAATGCCTCATATGAGGCGGAGAAACATGAAAATATCTGTATGTAATAGGTATTACAGAATGTTTGCAACAGAAAGCATATTTGCCTAGCAGCATGAAATCTACGCATGAAATATGTATCAAACTTAGCCATGAACTGCACAATGCTTTTCGAGGTCAAAAGTGACACAAAACAGTTTCGAGCATGCCACAGACCCAGGTATCTCTCAAAGACGCAGTGGTGGGGGGATGGGGGTGGTCAGGGAGGTGGTGCATGGGGGGGGGGGGGGGGGGGGGGTCTGCTCCAATGTGGGGGGTACTTACCGTCGTCCAGAATGACCAGTAGTGGAGCAACCAGGTCACACATGCCCTGGACGTAGCCCACGTCCAGGTGTTCCCAGACGTAGGTACACATGACGTTGCGCAACTTCTCCAGGTTGGCCGGGGTGAAGTAGTGGTAATTGCGGTCGCAGCGCTGAACGTCCTTGTCGATGCGGTGGAGATTCAGACTGAAGGAGTCTAGGAGTTCATTCTAGATAACAAGAAAGGGGGTAGGGGTAGGGAAAAGAGATGAATGTACATTTGTCATGCAGATGTGGTGAACTTGATTTTTAGAAGATGTGCACGTAATTGAATATTAAATATAGAATATAGATTATCAAGAACAAAATGTAAGTGTAACAGAAAAACTAAAAAAAAAGAAGTTTTCTGTCAAGATGATATCTACTGGTAACCGAAAAAATCGACATGACAGTAAAAACATAATGTGATGTAATTTTAAGTTCGTTGTGCTCATTGTGCACACAGGTTATGTCACTGCCACATATGACACAAGTCTTGAGTGGTTTTCATTGACTACATTTTTTAAAAAGGTGCACATTTAACATCTTGTCTTCACAATTCTGCGAGCAGGGCAACAACTGCAAAATTACCTGGGATAACCTGCAGATTCAGATAAAAAGCACACACATAGTTTTTCATGTCCCCTCCCCCACAGCTAGACTTTAAAAAATATTCTCCCTCCATCTTTTTAGCTCTGTAACACATCCAAAGGAATATATTCAATTCTCAGGATTTGAATGAGCCACAATAAGCAGAACTTTTACAACTTTATCTTCAGAGTCAAACATGGAAATGCAGTTCATCCACAACTATCATTACTCTGGGATTCCATGAAAGAACTTAAAAGCTAAATTGACCATCCCTGCCATCTTTTTGCTTTTCTATGTCTGCTTTGAAAAATAATAATGTGTTTTCTTTTTGCAATTGTGTATAATGCTGCTCTGGCAAAGAAATGCAAATGAAAATGAAAAATGAGCTTTGATGAAATAGAATAGAATACCACACTGGGTGAACAGTGTGTGGAAGACTGCATTGACTAGTGTTAATCTATAGATTCCCATTTATGTAACTCTCATTGGTATAGTACATGGTTCACTCAATCTCAGTAGACAGGGGGTTAATAGACACTCACAGTGTACACCCCTCCATTGGAGGAGGCGGGGGATGCTGTGCACATGTCTGCCACAAGGTGACCCGATGACTCTGGGATGTTCAGTCCCTTCATCTCCAGGACCGGATCCGCACTGCTCCGGCTGGAGCCGGCCGCCCCCTCTCCCTCCTCCTCCCCCTCCCCAGCTCCGTCTCCGTCTCCCTCCTCACGCTGGTTGTCATGGTGACGATGATGTTCGTCATCCTCATCCTCCTCCTCGGTGGACTTCCCATTGACCAGCTCCACGGTGATGGCCTTGCCGTCTCCGTTCCGGGCGATGACCTCGGCCCCGCCCTGCTGCTCCTCCTCGTCTTCCTCCTTGAAGAGCGTCTTCTTGTGGGCGTCGGCATCGTCCATGTCGCTGCCGATGTCACCGTTATGACCTTCGTGGATCACCTGTGGAACATAAGAGCAGCGTAAAGATTCAGCGGGGTATAACCACTTCCTGCCAAAGACTGCGATGTCTGAAAAAACATTATCACTGAAACAACCAAATGAACCTAATATTTTCTTGGCATTATCAATATAACACTGAAGTTTTTTCTTGGCATTATAAGGAAAACACCAAATGAATCTCAAGTTTGCTCAGTATAATCAGCAAAACACCAAAAGAATCTCAAGTTTTCTTGCCATCACAAGGAAAATATAAAAAGGATCTCACATTTTTGGGGCATTATTTGGAAAACACAGGGACAGAAAACTAGACTCTCAACCATTTGGCTGACAGGTAAGAAAAAAATAGAGGGGATATTCTACAGCAGAGACACAAACAGAAATGAACAGCACACACATAAACAAAACTACCAACTGACGCAGTCTCTCTCGTTTGTATAACATATGTACCTGGTTTATACCATTTATTGATTGCTACTCATCACCTGGGGCAGATCAGAATGGGACATCATTATTCACTCATTGTGCAGACACTCTCCAGAACCAGACTTATCAAAACATTTTCCACAATTTGACCAAAATGAAACACCCTAAGAAGCATTAATAGTCTGCTTCCTGCGACAAACAAGACATAAAGGTGATTTTACTTCAATTTTATTTCTAAATCTAAAGACGGTATCTACAGAGTGTTGATCAAAGTAGAGGAGATCTGGGGGGTGTTTCATCAATGTTTGTCAGCGCTGACAACTTGAATCACCATAGTAACAGTCAGTGACCAGAGCATCTCAGCCAATCAAAACCAAGGATTTTGCAGAAATTGTAAGCGCTGACAGTTGTCAGCGCTGACAAACGTTGATGAAACACCCCTTGAAGACAAGTCAAAGTTCACATTTGGGAAGCTCACCTCCCGCGAATCGTAGGAGAAGGTGGATGACGTGAGGCGAGAGCTGTGCCGACTGCCGTCCGTGATGCTGGAGGCGTCGCCGAAGCCCTCGTCGCTGCCCGGCGGCGACATCTTCTCCGTGGGGATGACCTCGCAGGGGATGTCGGCCGACACCTCGCTGCCCAGGCTCCGCCCAGTCTCAGTTTCCAGCGTGTCCTGCCGCAGACTCCTGCAGCGACTGCATACGAATGAGTGACAATTCCCAGAATTAAAAGAGAAAGAGAGAAAAAAAAAATGTGTGAAAACTCATTCTAATGAAACTCTATTAACTTGTTCACTGACGCAAAGGATATTCAAGATGAGACCCAATGTCCTCATAAAGGGATACTTTTCATACTAGAGTGCAATTTCCCTTTTGATCTGTGACCTTGTATGTATGAGTGGTGTGACAAGGCCATAACCACAACAAGAAAAGTGTGAAAACTCATTTTCAGAACACCCTTTATGAATATGCATGCGAGTAATGAATCAAGCCACTTATGCATATGCTTGATTACAAGCACGAACTCCCTATATTCAAAGAGTATGCACAAGGTACCATGTGCTCTACAGTATGTCCCCAAAAAAAATTACAATCGGATTTTCGCATTGATAACTTTCAAAATGATTACAACAGTCTGAATGCTATTTCAGGGTATGAAAATAAAACTCCTTACCTGCATCTTGCAGAATACCCCATTCAATTCGATTAAGTGGTCACAGAGATATACGGATCGTTGTGAAGTATGTCATGGGTCCGTTCTTCCAAGTTTAGCACTTACGGATGCGCTTAGCATTTTGCAAGGCGTGAGCACAATGGACAAATCTTGGAGGGAAGGGATTCTTCACGTGCTCTACAAAAATCCTAATTTCTCTGTGACAGCTGAAGCAAATCAAATGGGGTTTTCTGTAAGATGTACGTAATAAGTTATAGTTTTACACCTTGAAATTGCATATTCATTGATTCACTGTTTTTAAAGTTATTATTGCAGAAAATCTGACTGTATTTTTTTTTGACTAACAGTAGATCCTGTGTGTGCATGCACAGTTTGTGATCCTGTCTGTGTGGCATGCTATGGAGTGTTTAACCCGTTGAGGATGGGCTGATTTTGCTACAACACACATTTCCCACAGACACCTGCCCGAGTATTCTCGAGACTCGTCCTCAATGGGTTGATATGGGTGTGTCATCCTGATGCTGATTCTAATGACCCCGTCACTCACCCCATATGTCATACAACAGTCATGATATCAATAATGCAGGGCTCGACACTAACGGGGGCCCGGTGGCCCGGGGCCACCAAAAACGCAAGTCGGGCCACCAAAATTTCAGAAACGAAGAATTTGGTGGCCTGTTCGGGCCACCAAAAAAGGTCGGATGTTTGCCTTTGGGCCACCAAAAATAAAAGTTAGTGTGGAGCCCTGAATAATGGCTTTAATATTTTCAGAGGGAAAGTGAAGGCAATGTTCTATCAAATATCCAAAAGGAGCAGTTTTCCAATATACTACACTATCGCTCTCCCATAAAGCTTCTACCATCATTACACATGCGGTGAGGCAGGGTCAGAATAAAAAAAAAATGTGTGAAAACTCATTTTCATAAGATTATCAAATGGAATTGAATTAGAAATGCTTCTTAGTTTCATGAATGCAAATTGAAGACAACATTCTATCCAACACCCTAATGAAGTTTCTTCTCTTTTCTCTCGCCGACATGCTTCTACACATACTGACTGTGTAGGTGGGGTGGCAAGGACACAGTGTAAAAAAAAAAAAAATACTCAATCTCATTTAAATTACACCATTCATCATGATGGTACCAGAAATGGCTTTCATTACCACCGATAGAATCTGAAGACAAGTTATCTACAATATCCAAGTGAAGTAGGTTTCCTTACACTTTGACTTTTCTTCCAAACAAATCCTCAACCGACTGCACAAGTGGTGTAAAAGACAAACATGATACGATCATTTTCAAAAGGAAAATAAAAAATCAAATTGACTGACATAACACTTCAAAACAACAAAAACCTGAAGAGTGTGTGGTTCTACCGGTGGCAGGTGAAGACATAATTAAATTACGTGATTTTCTTTACACTCTAGTACTCTGCTCGGAGGACCTTCTATCATAATTCTATTAATCATAGGTTAAGAAAGTGAAAAGTTACGAATGCTTAACTTCATAATACTATTTATGAAAGCACTAGACAAAAAAATGTACATCTCCTAACACAAGATAAAATCATTTCAGCTTGCATTCCACCAAACTCAAGCCTTATCTATTTGTACATTTCTTCCTGACAAGCTATTCTGTAAAAGTATAAAAAGATTATTACTTGAATGTCATTCCTTGACACATTATTCATACCCAAAGCAATATTATCTCTCAATGAACCCGTTGAAGACGGACTGATTTTGCCATAACATGCATTTTCTATAGACACCTGCCCGAGTATACTCGGGACTCATCTTCAACGGGTTAAAGTGTGGTACAACATCAACCAGACAACATCATAACTGACGATGCAAGTTTTATCCTTAATTCATGTTTTCTGTTGATGTACCTCTGAATGTTTCAAAAACCAAAAACAATGATCCAAAAACATAAAAATTGAATTGTTTGGACTGCTAGTACATTTGCTATGAGAACATTTTTGAAGTCCTACAAAAGTCACAGATAAAAGTGAGGTCTGATTCAATGACTGATGGCTTTTTTGTTTGCTGCACAATAGGAAAGATACCTCGACATAGTTTACACTATTTCTGATTCAAGACTAGTCTTTGATGGCCAATAGGTGATCTATCACTTGGTCTAATAGCCATTTAGTCTCAACCCACATGGTCTAATCCCATTTCGTCTACAACCAATTCATCTAATGACCATTTAGTTCTAATTGCCACTTAGCCTCATTACCAGTTGGTTTACTTCCAGATGGGCTATGCCCATTTTGTCTAATACCCACAGTTTATTAGACAAAATGGAAAAAAATCTAAGGAGAACAAAACTGCGATTAGACTATCTGGTCATTAGACGAAACGATAATTACCCAAACTGGGCATTAGACCAAGTGAGGATTAGACCAAACGGCATTAGACGTAATTGATCGTAGACCAAATGAGCTTAGCTGTAGTGATGTTAGACAAACTGGGAAGTAGACCATCTGATATTACACCAAGTGGCAAAAAACCACCCAATACACATCTAAATCTATGGCTTTTAATTTTTCCCTTATGACGATCATATTGCTTGTCCCACTGGAAAGGCAAATGAGAAGGGAATTAGGGATCCTCCTAGTCAGAGCATGGTAATCTTTTTTAGTCCTGACCTCAAAACCACGTAGTCCTCTTTCTGGACCAGGTCCTGCTGCTCTTTGGTCAGGTCTGCCTGGTCCACCTCCTGGATCACCTCGCCACTCTCCACGTACTCGTCGTTGTCGTCGTCGATCTCGAAGACCTCGCTGTCCAGGCTTGGATCATGACCTACCACGCCGTAAATAGAAAAAATGGAAATGATTTGAAAATGGAAGGTGTGAATGAATAATGCCATTGCAATTCATCCCTTTAAGAAGGAAATATTAAAGATCTATGAATGATACATGCACCGACGTAAAGGTTAAAAGAACGTTTCTTTCATGCTGACTTACACCAGGGTCCCATTTCATAAAAAGTTGCTATGATAGCAGCTCTTGCTGACATGGCAATTGTCATGGTAATGACAAGAATCCATGTTCCTGATTGGCTGTTGCTATGGGAAGTTGCTACCCTAGCAAGAGTTGCTATCCTTTAAAAACATCCTTTACGAAATGAGGCAATGGTGTGTGACCAGAAATGAAGGTCTATGAAAAATCTGCAATGCTGCCCTCTTGTGGCAGAACTGTGCAACAGGAAGCTCTTTTCTTTCTTTTTTTCTTGCAGTGATGCATAAACATAAGCAGATATCCCCTCTTTTCAACCTTATACATAAGCACACACATAAATACACATGAAGTACATACACACACACAGTGTTATCACATGCCTATTCTTCTGAAGACAACAAAATAGCATTCTTTCATTGTGTGCTTGTCCTCAGACACCGAACCATATTTACACACACACTTTATGATACTTGCAACTACAGAATGTAAACAGTGTAACGACTATTGGGGGGAACCTTTGCACTCGCCCTCAGTTGTAAAAGCTATTCCCACCTTTTAAAATCAAACATAAACATGCAGAGGCATGAGAAACACAAATTCCCTCACAATTACTTTTACCCAGTGCCAGTAATTTTGATTTATTCCAAAATGGAGATCATTGGGGCCCATAAAGTCCTGCTCTGAGGTCACTTCTACCAGCACATATCTCAAAGGCTTGGTTTGACATTGGCTCAAGGACCAAACAGCTAGATGATTTCTCACATGAGGGAATACCTCTGCCACAGATGTAAAAATCCTATGACTTTTGTAACACGAGTAGGGAGATATAGTTACATGTGTGTCATGGTGACAAGCTTGTGCACGCAATTGCGGAATACAATCATCTCTCTAGTTTTCTTTTGTACATTTCTGAGTGTTGGCACATGCTACAGTATGTAAACGATTCTATTGATTTTCTCATCAGGATATCAAAGATACGTATTGTTTACCATCCTGATGGCACAATTTGAGAAATTGTCTAACTTTGATAATTGAGCCTTAATAAAGATGCTTCAAAGTATGAAAAAAAAATGCTCAAGCATATAAAAGATATGAAAACTATGCCGTTACTATCGAAAGACCTATGCACAAATATAACCATGCTTATAAAAGGTTTATTACTGGAAAAGTGAATATGTTCAGGCGACTAATTTTTCACGCTCAGGAGGGTAAGAAGAGTTTCTCGTGTTTTTAATTTTGCAGAATCCAGACATCAACTACTGGAACATAAGGCAAGCAAAAATATTTGTGAGCTTTTATTTTCACGCTGGTTTCTGGTTGCGCGAAATTCGGGAAAATTTCAACACCGCAAAAATGTCCACTTTTACAGTACTAAGTTTATTCAGTACTACTGTCTTTGGGTAATACTGAGTATAGTAAATCTGGTCATTCACATTCTTTGTTTTTAAATCATTGAGCAGAGATATCAAGTCGAGAGAGCATATGAGCCTGAGAATTTGCAGCGCGTGAGCACCACCTAAGGCACTACTCCATCTACAGAAACCCGTAGTCCCGCACACTGACCTGTGAGTGGTATCTGCCCCTCTGAACTATTCTCCGATGACAGTTTGGCCTGCTGGTTATCCTTATCCCGTTGCCTTATGATAGCTTCAACAGCCATCCACTCAGCCAAGATCTGTTCGTAGTTTAGCCTGACGCCCTCGTCTACGCCGTTCCTCTCTTCCTCCGTGGAGTTGAATTTGTAGTGACCCAGGAGATATGGCCACACCTAGGACAATACAAAAGTATGACTTATGCGAGTTCAGGCAAATGAACCTAACATGTAATTAGTACACTTGACAAACTATGAAGCAGAACAGTCTTGTTCACATAGCGTAATTATCAGTGGCACTATGACATCAGCTGTGCATCGGAATAGGAGCTCATGTTCTTAAAAGATCCCAGGAATAAGCTTAAAAAGATATTTTTCTGACAAGCTAGTTTGTATTTTTAAAGAGTTGCACTTTTCTATGTCTTCCTTTCTCACGATAGATTGCATCACTGTAATCTAAGCATACCACTCTGTTTTATTCTGATACGACCCGACTATGCAAATATCATACTTATAATATTCTGTAAACTTATATTATATTATATCCCTCATGTAAAGCTTCTTGCCATAGGATTGTACAGAGCACGAACATGGTGTAGTTTTACTAGCTAGCTACGAGCAGCTGGATGCGGTGCAATTGGTTACTAGCCAGCGTGATATAGTACTTTTGGGAATCCACGATTTGCACCCATCGTGATCGTGTGATCGATATCTACATTTCTCACTTAAGAATGTACGCAGTGCGCGTAGTAGCGATACTTTTGAGCGACAGTCCTGTGGCTTGAAGCTAGCTAGCTAGCGCTAAGAGAGCGCGCGGTGTGATGTGCGACAGCATTACAGATATCTGTGTGGTGCGATGGCGTGGCCGGTCGGTGTGTAACGTGTGGACGTGTGATACGTGATCAATGCATTCAGCTCAATTGACAAAGTGACTGCTTCCAGTAACGGAAGAATGATCGCAGGAGGACACCATATCAGGTACGAATTAGGAATAAACTAAAACTGATTTTGAAGATGATCTGGGTAACGAAGCCGCTTTAGGCCTACTTCTAACGTAGTCCTGGACCTCGATCTTTCGGAGTTTTGCACGCTGTAGTGTAGCTCGTGTGTAGGAATCAACAACAGCGCAGCGGTGTCGTTCGCTACGCGCTGCACGCACTGCTGCTGCACTGCTACAGCCTAACGTTAGATTTATCGTTCACGAAACCTGCACACTTTTCCAAAAGGGAACCGTCATTACTCTAGTAAAATGCTCGAGAGGGATATAAAACAAATATCGACTGCTTTCTTTCGGGCCATGGTAAAACTATTTGACCTCGGTGATGTCTCAACAGTGCCATGTCCCTCGACTTCGTCTCGGGACATAGCACTGTTGAGACATCACCTCGGTGCAAATAGTTTTACCATCTCCCTCTGCAGCAGTCGATATTTGTATATTATCCATTGTGATGTAATTTATGTATTCAATTTCTGTGAAATATTTGTATGTTTTTCATGGAAATGGAAAAAATGAATGAATGAATGAAATGAATGAAGCAAATATTACAACTGTAAATATTTTACACCTATACCAAGATGATCAAATAAATATCCCCATAGGAAAGTTTTGTGTATTTCATTTTACAAAGTTATCACAATCCACATGTGAATATTGTCACCAGGACATACTGACTTAAAACATCATTTGATTCTTAAAAACGTCTTATTCATCGTGTCTGAAAGCAGACGCCTTCTGTGCACCCCAACATTGACAGAGTCATATCATGCAGCACCTATCAAAAGACAGTACATTGTATATGATTCCTTCTGTCGGTGAAGAAGGCAGACAGTCTCTTTCTGAAAAAAAAAACCCTACATCAAGTCCCTCCCTCTCAAGCTACAGGATATGTCTACCTCCCAAGAGATGGACAAGGCATGGGTAGTACACGCAGCCCATTCACTTCCCCAAGACCACACCCTAACCCCTTCCGTCTTTATCATTGTTGACAACAATCAACATCAACCCCTTGCTTTTAAAGGGATGATATAGTATTGGTTGAGGTCAGGATTCAGCATTTAATGTTTTGCGAGATATTTAAAAACCACTCTATGAAATGTTACAGAGCATACAATTTTATGGGAAACTGAAAGTTTATCTGATGAAAATCGGTTTTGAAATGACTGATGTATGTATATCCTTATCGCCCAAAACAAGAAACTTTCACACAGCAAAAAATATAAATTAAACATATAACTTTGGGTAGAGAAGAATCATCCACGGTAGGAGTGGCAGACGTTGTTTTCCTCGATTGCACTCCAGCGACTAGATCATTTGTACATGTACCGGTATACATTAAAGGGTGTGTACAGTTGTGGTTGAGGTGAGGATTTAGCTACTAATATTTTGCGAGATATTCAGAAACCACTCTATGAGATGTCAAAGAGCATGCAAATCTAGGGGTATCAAAAGTTTATTTGATGAAAATTTGTTTTGAAATGGCTGAGATATCCAAAAACAAGGTGAAACAAAGATATCCTAATAAAAGGCGTGGCCCGTCACCTTTTATTATTATCACTTTTTTGGATATCTCAGCCATTTGAAAACCAATTTTCATCAAATAAACATTGAATCCTTCTTAAAATTACATGCTCTTTCATATTTCATAAGAGGTTTCTCATTATCTCAATTAGGAATGTTATAAACCTGAATCCCCACCTCAACCAGTACTGTACAGTCCCTTTAATAGCATGCACTTGTGCTGCAATAAAGTGAGTTTAAATAAATCCCAGAGCTACAGTTGGGGGTTGTTCTCACCTCTCTCCTGATTTCGTGATCCATGCCGCCGAAGTAGACTAACCTCATGACCTCGGCCTCGTCGATGTCATCCGGGGAGTGGAAGAACTCCGCCCACTTCTCGCAGGTCAGCCCCAGGGAGGCGTCGCTGGGCGTCTCCATGGTGATGATGACGGGATGGACGAGACCGGAGAGGTGGGTGCGGACGGTGCGGAGATGCCTGCAGTGCGCCAGCCCTGATCGAGGTCAAAGGGCAAGAACAATAAAAGGTAAAATCAAACTCCGCTGTAAATTTTATGGTTAGAATAGGAGCAGGCAGAAAATATCATCATCTCTTTTTTGTTCCCATTTATGCAAAAGACAATCGCTGAAATAAAAAAAGGTGTGCGAGTAGAGAATATAGGTCACACCTTCACCAGATGGGCTAAAGGAAATACCAGTAGGGCATGTCATTCCTTTTGGTAGCATTTCTGTAAATGTCACCTCAGAATTTTTTATTTTTTTTTTTACAATACATTTTTTTTTTTAATTACATACTTTGCATAACACAAGAGAGTATGAACAGAAAGAAGAGTTAGTGTGAAGGTGTGAGTGAAGTTTGTGTTACTGTAGAAACTGTTACTTTCGTGAGGGTTTAATTTTCGCAAATTTCGCGAATCACCGTTGGATCGCGAATTCAACAACATGCGAAAATGTGTCCATCTTGGGTAATAGTGCATTTACGTTTAATATGCGTTTGCGTCAAGTCGCGAAAACAACATCTCGCAAAAACGTCTATGGCCTCCTCATTCGCAAAAATATCTGTATGCGAAAATAACAGCGTATACAGTAACAACCACAGTTGAACTTGCAGATGCAGAAATTTGATTTTAAGAACATGCAAGAAAGTCAATGTATGTAATTATATTGCCCTACTTTTGACTTTTCTTTGTTTTGTTTTATAACACCAATAAGAAAGAGTTTGGTTAAAAACAAGTGTACCACATGGATTAAATTACAAATGGCTTGTATGGTTTATTTCTTTGTGTTGAAAACATGAAAATAAAAGGACATTAATTATTTTGCTCTCTTGTGACACCCATGTACATTTGAAACTACAACACCATGACGAGAGGTTCAAAAATTCATCACCCCTTTAAGGCTTGGTCTCCAGGTTTACAAACAGAGAGATCAGAAGATAAAGATACAAACATAGACAGACAGACAGACAGACAGACACAAAAGAAGAGAGAGAGAGGTTTGATTACTGCAAGGTGATTGCGTGGGACGGAGCTCCCAGACAAATCTCACCCCAACATCCTGATACCTATTTTATTCATTCAGCGAACCTCATTCATCACTCAAGATTTACGGACAAAGGCTCTGGGCAGGCTCAGATGCTAATTCCCCTCTTCCCCGTTCTTACCCCCCCCCCCCCCCCCCCCCCACCATCACCCTCTTGTGCAATCATCAGTTTACTTACAGCCATAAAAAGCCCTGGAAATGATCTGCCGGCGCATGGTGTCACACAAGAGCCTTATTGATGATCTGAAACGACAAACAATCCAGCAAATGAAATGTTATTATGCTGATGAATTTTAAAAGGCTACCAATTTGTCAAGAATGAAAGAAGAGTGGAGCAAAGTTTAGTTTATAATTATTGGAAAGCAACAAACAAACAAACAAACAGATAGGGTACAGTACGCTATAGTTTTACAGTAAATCATGGGACATGCCTCTCTTTTGGCCAGAGACTATTATACTTTGAAAACTCATGAATGTCTATTTTGGATCAAACACTTGGCTTTGTTTCAATCCTTGCACACTTCTATCCAGAACAAAATTTTGAAGGATTCTACAATCAGACGAAGAAGAAGATAACAGCCTAGTAATATTTCCGTCCATTCTCTATATGTGCATTTCACAGAATTAATACCACAAGGATTTTACATCTCTACAAGGTGTGCTGCCATTGTTTGGGGGATGAAAGGAGAATCAAACAAGGCCTTCGCTTGGGGAATCTGTCCTTAAACTAAGCCGAGCAGAGCTATAGTTGTCTTAACAACCATAATCTGCCCTATCTCATTATCTCATAAATACTGGCTTTTCAATCAGTAAACATGCTAGACAAATACTTTCAGCTTCCTTTAGATTCTGAAAAGTTAAAGATGTCCTGATCCTATGCCTGCTTTTCATTTCTTTCTATCTCAATCTCACTTTCACATATCACCTTACTCAAACACACCCTTACTTGCAGAAAAAAAAGGGTGCAGCCAAGATTACATTTTATACATTTTTAAACATTTAACATGCACTATCTACCTGCTAGAGTACATCTTCATTATACTGCTATGAAATAAATTAAAACAATAAGTCCACACAAGCAAAACCTTAATTTTCATTCAAAACAGAAACTTAACATAGGCTTGAAAGATCATTAATGGCTGCAAAATAGCATGAAGATGCATTTTTTTCTTCAGGGAAAGAGTACCAGATCGGATTTCTCACATATCCTTTTGAAATCAAAAACATATTTCATGAAACCATAATTCATTTCAGTTTGTCAGATTAACAAAAGTGAGCTGAAATCTTTCATTGTCAAGAATGATAACTCACAAAATATTTTCCACCAAGAAGTGTTTTTTTTCCCTCAAAACTATTAAGAGCAAACATTGTATGTATTTCAAATCAAATAGTCATGCCAATCCCCCTAAAAGGGAGAAAGTTGATTTTCAAACCACGGCTAAAATTGTACATTACATGTGAAAGCACATGCTACAGATTCCAGACTGAAAATACATTTTGCATATTCAGTCACAACAGTAAATAAGTTCCATGGCAGTTTGAACTGCCCTTGAACGTAATGAGCAAATTATGATTTTTTTTTTCCCGAAAAATGTATCATAAACCAACTAGTGCCGAAAGAAATCATAGGCCTCTGAAAACCAGCGGAGCAGTCCATTTTAAGAATTGTACACATGATACGTGAAAATCAATGATAGCTTTGAAGCATGGTTACCTTAACAGAAAAGCAAGAAAGAGAATGACAGCAATTATACTAAATAATTGTGTGCACAGTGATGAGAGTCTATTGAACTCTTTAAACACAAAATAACAGAAGCTCACAAACCAGTTCCACATAAGACAAGACAGAAATGGAATTAAGATGGAACATACCATCCATGGGCACGTCAAAACATCCATTCCCCATTATTCCTGCTCCCTCCCACCCCCCCCCCCCCCATCACCCCACATTAAAGAGACACATGCAAACAGCTAAAGACTTCTAATTGTGTGTCAGTCGTGTGTGTTTCATGAAATCCCATGACTATAAGTCATGAAAGAAACTGATTTTGGTCGATTGAAATTGATTACACTTATTTCTCTTATACTTCAGACAAACTACAATGATTCTGTCGGTGGTGTGACAAGACCTTGCATCTCGAATTTTAGTGAAAACCACTTGTTTAGAGTAACAATAATAGACAGCTCGACTGTTTAAAGTGATGTGGGTTAGTCACCGACTAGTCAGCAGTGTGATCAGCATTATCAGATGATCTTGAAACAATTTTTATTTCTTTTGTTCACTCACTGGTGGAACATTTTACTCTTTTCTATGGAGTGAACATTTACTGTCACTGAATGGTTAATAGTTATAAACAGTTCAGCAGTAACCTTTTCTTCAGTTAAATAATTAAAAAAGTAAATGCTCCTATTTGATGAAATGCAAAAAACACAAATGATTGATAATCTTGAGACACATATGAAATGTGATTTGAGGAATCTATGTCATTAAATATTAGATACTGGACAGATGGAAAAGCGGCACTGTGCTACTGAAATGGAATGCATGTGTTTTCAGGGTACTTGGACTAACACATTAGCGATCATGACCTTTCCTAGTGTGAATATACAGTAATGTTCTTCTCTCCCAGAATTAACATTTCTTAACCTTTTAGAAGGAAATTCAGTATGTTCATGTTTCCTCCCCCAGCCAGTTCATCAACTTTATATCACATGACGCAAATCTCTCGTTTGAAGAGGCTACACCCCAGTAAATAATGCCAGTGCATATCTTGGCAATCAATGACTTAAAGTCAAAGATATAAAAACACCTGTTTCTTGACCCTGGCCTAATCTAAGCATCAGTCATCGCCACAGCACCACAGGAGGGGGGGGGGGGGGGGGGGGGCACCGCGAGAGGAGGAGATTGTTTTGGTTTTGGCATGGGCCATGTAGCTCCATGGTGCGTGTGTGTGTGTACGTGTGTGTGTGTGAGTGTAGACATTCAGCGTATGCAGACAGAGCATGCCTGTACTGTAGTGACCGGAAACTATTGTCATTCCATTTTGCTCTCCCCTTCTCCCTCCCCCATCTCTCCCCCCTCTCCCTCCCTCTCCCCCCTCGCTCTCCCTCCCCCTCTCTCTCTCTCTCTCTCTCTCTCTCTCTCTCTCTCCCTCTCTCTCTTTCTCAATGATCCAGTCAGCAGGCTGATTGTAACCAGGGAGGTAGTCTCACCTCCCCGTTGTAACTCACTGCCAAATAGCACATTGTCAGCACCGGCAAACTGGCAATGCTCTCCTTCTTATTCCTGTATTTTCGTTATTTACAGGTCAATTTTTTTTGTTCGAAATGTAAAATGGATGACCATAGAATTTCTCAATAGAATATAAAATTGAAAACTTTAGAAAGGATAGAGAAAATTGAGTTCACTTTGAATGGTCTACCACAGGCAGATATCCTTATCATGCTCTTACGTAATACGACAGCTGCTTTCTCAACGATCCAGTCAGCAGGCTGATTGTAACCAGGGAGTAGTCTCACCTCCCCGTTGTAACTCACTGCCAAATAGCACCGGCAAACTGGCAATGCTCTCCTTCTTATTCCTGTATTTTCGTTATTTACGGGTCAATTTTTTTCGTTCGAAATGTAAAATGGATGACCATAGAATTTCTCAATAGAATATAAAATTGAAAACTTTAAAAAGGATAGAGAAAATTGAGTTCACTTTGAATGGTCTGCCACAGGCAGATATCCTTATCATGCTCTTACGTAATACGACAGCTGCTGGAGTCATCAAACCCTGGCTTGGCCTCCAGGTTTGTCACGCCTGAGCAGAAAGTTTATTGCAATGAACAAGTACTTCGACTCCCAACTCCCAAACGACAAATATACGCACCCCACTTTGGGTAACCTCAGTTGGGGACTCGCCTCAAACGAGGGATTGACGGCATGATGTGTTTTCTACATTGGCTGGGCCTAGAGAGACCAATACACACTCTCTTGTCCTGTTGGAATAGGATGGCGTGGGAAGAGGGGGAGCAAGATGTGACGCTTTTACAATCAACCCCCTTGAGAGATAATGGATGTGGCAACTTCAGAGCTGTGCGGAGAGAGGTAACTCACTGAGACCCCTCTATCATGGGTCAGGCCATGGCGTGGGAAGAGGGGTGGTGCCATGTGACACTTTTACAACCATCCCCTCCCTCCTACAGATAATGGATGTGGCTACTTCAGTAGCCCGGTTAGCCTTGGCGTACAGCCCCGACTCGCCACTTTTGTGGCAGCATTGGCATGTCGGGACTGTTTGCTCAGAGGCGGCCAGAGACAGCTAAATCAATATGCACAGACATTTCTTGTCCGATGCCTCTGATAAAAGCGAACCCTTCTGTCTCCCAGCACAAATACACCGCAAGAAAACAAAATACAAAAAGAGATGGGACAGAAATCAGCAACAGTCTAGAAAATCAAGTTTAACAATCAACTGCGACAACTTGTGTGACATAAATTCACCAACACAAGGACCAAACTATCTATGGACAATATTCTTGCCTTCACCTCCAACACAGATAAAGAGACAACCAGCCGAGCATGCATTTTGCGTCCTCACATTTCTAACAAATAAAACCATTTTTCCTCTACGTGAACGCAAGCCACGGAAACACGCAAGTGACATGAGGTCGTGTGGTTTTCAGTCCTAACCCTTGATACTTGTCCCACCTGCTGGTGGCCGTGATGACGGCCATTTCAGCCGAGGTGGGCGAGACGGGCGAGTAGGGGATGGCCGGAGGGAGGACGGGGGACGAGGCGGTGGGGCTCTGCACCACCACCTCCTGCTGGCGGATCAGGGCGTGGCGGGGGCCGGTCTCGCGCGCCGTCCAGGGGAACGCCGTGTGCCGGCTGCCCCCGTTGCGGATTGGCAGGATGCTGGCTTCTTCAGGAACTAGGAGGAGGACACAGAAAGAGAAATTAAAAAAGATAATTCTTACTTCACCATATCATTTTTACATGCTGAAAAACAGTAGAAGCTGCAAAGAAATGGAAAAAAAAATAATCACACTTTGTGAATGATAATAATAATAATAATAATTGATATGATTTATATAGCGCCAAATCCACTCCGTAGAGTGCTCTAGGCGCGGAAGGAAGAGAAAGTGAAGGAGATAAAGAACATCCAAAATTCAAAATAATGAGTAATCAAAAGGAGGCCTTAAACAGGTGAGTTTTTAGACTGCTTTTAAAGGAATCTGATGAAGAACAATTTTTTATGGCTGAAGGTAAGTTATTCCATAAGGTGGGAGCAGCATGGCCAAAGGCACATGTGCCCCATATTGTAGTGAATCTTGGAATTATAAGAGAACCGGAATCCGAACCTTATCAGTAGATGCGTTACTGTAAAACAAGGAATGTTCGCGTACATTTTAATTTCGCAAAATTCCGAGAGCCAAGATTCGCAAAATCAAAATGCATACAAAACTTCTTGTCTACACCATATGCATTTAATGCCAGTGGCAATTCATGAAAATTTCATGCTGCGAAACAGGTCATCAGCTCCAATTCGCAAATATTTCATGCCGCGACATATATCATGTTTTACGGTAAACATTCTGACATGGTTAACAATATTCATCCTTTACGCATTGTGATAAATTAGATTTTGCAAAGGTCACAAACATGAGAACATCCATAAGCAATATCATAATTCTTATCTTACTGTTTCATTGTTACATGCAGAAAAAGAATAGAGGCTGCAATGAAAAAAATAATAATAATCACACTGCGTGAATCCTAGCCTTTTACTAGATGAGTTAAACATTACGACATGCTTAACAATATTCATCCCTAGTGTATTGTGATGGGTAAGATTTTGTCACGCTCTCAAACATGAGCACATCTATAAACAAATTTTGTCCTGTTGTATAAAGTGTACTGTGCGTAATCCAAAGTGTGTAAATGTAACAGGCGAATGCATACTTTGGGGGAATTACTAATCCACATGTTCACATGCTTATGAGCTGTTTTATGATAATCAGAACTTTTTTTTTCCCAAAAAAGATTGTTATTCGTCTGCAGCAACATTTAACAGAATACTGTGAGGTACCATTTCTGCTTATGATTTTAGTCTTTACAAACATTTAAAAACAACTGTTTATCTATTCTGTTGTTATGTAATTTGAATTTTTTCTGATAAATTAATTTTCCCACAGGTAGATTGTCCCATATCAAATGAAAGAAGAAAACTTTTATTGATACATAGATACATGTACCACAGAGCTTTATGGACTGCCAGTAAATATTGGCTATTAAAGCCTACACATGCAAACAAAGAATTTTTCCATATCACTCACAGAGTACACACAACAAATAACTCGGTGGCCACTCAACCTACATTTTTCAAAATGAGTGGGCACCATCATTTATGAGTTTGATGGGAACCATATGGGAAGCTCATTTGTTTGTAAAATTAAGCACACGTTCTAATGACACAATTATTGGCTGTCGAGATTCCACAGCATCCATCATCCAATGTGTTCTCTCTCTCTCTTTCTCTCTGTTTCTGTCATGAAAGCAGCAAAAATAATCATGCTTGAATGAGACGAACTTTGATATATTAGAGAGTATGATCGCCAAACTATGCAGCGAATAATGAGAACATTTTTTAATGTTCATGGTAAATATTACTCATCTAGATTTGCAGTCTGCGCTGCATTGCGTCAGGTGAGAGCCAGAAGGGCGCTGAGTGTAGATAAAAACCAAACAATTAGTTTCAAGAAATAAAAAGTTTATGTAATCAAAAATGTCAAAATTTATAAGAATTGTTCCAAATATCGGGTAAAATGGCAACCTTGTGGCTTTGATTTTTAATATTTCACAGAAAATGAATATCACTTAAAATTGACACCACAATGTAGAGCAGCCCAAGCTCTACAATGTGATACCAATAACTCAACCCCCTCCCTCAATTGCATTAATGCCCTTCTGCTTCTCAGCCGACGATTCATACCTTTTACTTCCTCAACATTCTAAAGCTTGAACCAAGTCTATTTGCAATCACACTCATCTCTCTTCTTTCTCTCTCTGTATTGTCCCTCTACAGACAAAATGACTTTCATCAATAGATGCAGAGGAGACAAAAAGGTCACATCTCACCAAGATCTTACAAAAGTACTTCTTTTGTGACCAATCACCAGCTAAAGGGCAAGTCATCAATGCCAACACAGAAAATCCCATAATAGATTACTCGTCGACAAGACTAGAACATGCTTTTACAGAAAGAAGTATATTTGACCTTGCTACGGACTCGGCACAACTGACATGCATGTCTGTAACATATCCTTCAACACAAAGTAGAATCTGAGAAATCCCGAGTGTGAACGGAGGTCACAAGCTAGCGTAGCTAGGAGAGTCCTTACGTCAACGGAGATAAAAACTGGGACAAAGGGTGGATTGGATAAGTGGGTGGAGTAACAGAAGGACAGGGAGGAGGTGAAACAAAGAGCAAGAAAGAGGAAGAGCTGAATGAGGGGAAAGATGAAGAGGAGGAGGAGGAAGAGTAGGAGGAAGAACGGGAACAAAAAAAGGGAGAAATTGAGAGAGATGAAAATTTAGAAGAAATGTCTTTTGTCATACCAGGTTTTTATTCTTTGTTTCTTGTGTTGTTTGTTGGGATAACTGGGTGGAGTAATAGAAGGAAAGGGAGGAGGTGAAACAAAGAACAACAAAGAGGAAGAGGAAGAGGAAGAAAAAGAGGAGGAGGGGAAGAATAAAAAATAAATAAGAAATAGAGAGAGATGCAAAGTAAGAAGAAGATGTCTTGGTCACATAGGTTTCTGTTTGTCTCTGCAAAGAAATATGGGGACAAAAGGGAACGCATTCGTTTCCTCTTAAGGTTATAAATGTTAAGATGGCAAATACAAAGTAAATAACATACACATCTTTCTCAGAGAGGCTGGGTAGTAAAAGAAGAGCAAGTTGTTACATTTTCACCATGCATCATCAACCGGTAGCCATGATTGCGCTGAAACAAATAAAAATCTATGAACCTTACACTCCCTTGGTTTCTTGAAACCAGAGATGTGTTTACTTTAAAAAAAAAAAAATCATGGAAGAAATCTTACTGAATTCAGGCCTGAAGCTGGTGATGATTCTGAATACGTAGTCCGTCGCCTCGTCCCCCTCGAAGATCTGGGTGCCGTCCTGCGAGGAGGTGGACGAGGTGGAGGAGGACGTGGACCCCAGGCCGGAGTTCTTGGAGCTCTTCCGGCGCAGCCTGGGCAGCACCTTGCCCTTGCCCCGCTGGGACCAGAGAGGGGGGTCCAGCTGGCCCCGGGGCAGGAGCCCGTTCTCCAGACAAGTGAGGAAGGAAAGCAGGTGGCCCCCCTTGGGGAAGTGGATAGGTGGGTACTGCACCCCATCCTGTCCTACCAGCACCAGGGTACCCCCGCTGTCCGCTGGAGGAGGTGAACAGGAAACGGTGATATGTTTTAATATTTAGACCCATTTCACCACTTTCCTCAGCAGTGTTGCAAGGTGCACTCTATTGTGACAAGCGAAAAATATTATTATTCCTGCTACCATTTGAAATAAAACAACAATAGTCAATAATGATAACTGATGATGACCATAATTAATAATAGCAACAATAGCAACAACAACAAAAATAATTATAATAATTATAATAATTATCATCATCATCATCATCACCATCATCACCATCATCACCATCATCACCATCATCATCATCATCACCATCATTATTATTATTATAATAATAATAACAATATGGCAATGAAAATTCAACCCACTGGGGCCATGCCAGAAGTATGTGTGAAAGAATCATGATAGTACAGTACTCTCCACTTCATGGTGTGGGGTCAGTGACAGCAATTACTACCCACTCAACCAGAGAAACCAATCAAGAGGTGGAAAAAAAAAAACACCCTTAACATTCAAGTCCCATCCAATTATCAGGAGTACTCCAGTACATGGTACACCCCACTGTCAGGAGACTAAGAGGTATCCGGAATATTTCATAATTCTGCCGACAGCCAACAGCATTGTTACTTCCCTGAAAGATACCCCAATTCCAGTGAGAAGTGACTGATGTACAAGTACAGACAGCTTTCTGCAAATATCAAATCAAACAGGTCTTCCTGCTATAAACCACACCATGCTTTGAAGACAATGTTTAACCCTTTTTGTGCCATGGACTTTGGACAGTGTGTACAACTCTATGGGTTTTTTTGTGTCAATCAACACTCAAAGCTTACAAAGGGTTAATATTGTGGGGGCTCATTTTTTTGGCCACTGTCAAACTTTACTAACTGAGCTGAATGACGATCAAATGGGTGGAAAAAAAAAATTCCAGCCCACAAATGTCAAAGAATTATCCTTTCACTATAAAGAGATCTATGAACAAATATGACTGCCATGTTCAAAACCCACAGAAAACCACAGATTAGGATTCTCTGTTACGGACCAAATATGTCATTTGGGTTGACCGACTCAATTTCTGAAGCTTGTCTTTAATACCTGGACGAATCTTTTCTCTACCTAAGGTCAAACTGAACCGTATCTTTTTGGACAGGTGCTGCTTTTACCAGGAAATGGAACATACTTCTGCACAGCACGCCTGGGTGACTGTAATCTTTAAATCCTATTTTCTCCCTTTTTTTATGAAAGTGCACCTCCTATTCACTCTTTTTCATTTCAATCACTTTTTGAATGGGTTAGGATGGCCCAATTCTAACAAGTTACATATCATTTTAAAGCTTAGAGGCAGTAATGTGAAAATTCAATATCAAATACACTGTATGATGTACTATTGATAACTAGAAATGTCGCTACAGCGACTGGTTATACCCCCGTCAAACAACATTTCATAAGCTTTGGTCAAAACAACATTTGATAAGCTTTGGTCAAAAAACTGAGGAAGTAGTTAAATCCGCAAGATCTTTCCTTGATCTTCTGCCATTAATATGCCGTTACCATGGCAACGTACTTTCGGGTACTGTCGAAAAATGCGTCTTGCACATCTACAACCAAAGGCACACATCTGTACCAAGTTTCATGGAAATTGGGCAAAAACTGAGGAAGTAGTTTGCAACACAAAATTTTCCATCATTTTGGCTCATAATATGTGAGCTGTTACCATGGCAACATACTTTTTGTCACTGTCAAGAAATGTGTCATGCTGACCTATATCCTAAGACAAACATTCAACATGAATTCCATGAGAATTGGAAGAACACTGATGAAGCAGTTTTGCCATGAAGCATTTTGCCCTATATTTTACCAATAACATGCCGTTACCATGGCAACGCACTTTTTGCCACTGCGGAAATATGTGTCTTGCACATTAACATATTCAGATGAACATCTGTACCTAATTTCATAAAAATTGATCAAAAACTGCGGGAGGAGTTCGCGACGCAAGATTTGTACCCATTTTTGCCCATAATATGCCGTTACCATGGCAACGTACTTTTGGGTACTGTCAAAAAATACGTCTTGCACATCTACAACCCAAGGCACACATCTGTGCCAAGTTTTATGGGAATCGGTTGAAAACTGAGGAAGTAGTTCGCGACGCAAGATTTGCAACGGACCGACCGCCCGACCGACCGCCCGACCGACCGCCCGACCGCCCGACCGCCCGACCGCCCGACCGCCCGACCGCCCGACCGCCCGACCGCCCGACCGACCGTCCGCTGATTCCTATATACCCCCTTCAAACTTCGTTTGGCGGGGGTATAATAAACCACTAATTTATCACATGTCTATGATGCAATATTCATGGTATAGTGCACTATACCATGAATATTACATCAAGGTATAGTACATCTTTCTCCATTGGCATTTTGTCATTGAACATCATCAACATCATAGCAATGTCATGTTTGGTCACATGATGCCATGTTGACCAATCACTGAACAGGATTTTATTGATGAGGGATAGGATGGCATTTATCTCACTTACGCTGCTGATGACAATGCAGGTAGACAATATCCTCTACGTTGACTGTGACTGCGTAGTCCCAGTAGATGCTGGTTCGGAGGAATCAAATGAAGGCAGAAAGATGAAGAAGAAGAACAAGGAGACAGGATTTTAGTCAATGTCTCAGCGCCAGAGATGATATTACAGGAGTAGGATTCATTGTCTTGAAGATCACTTTGCAAGTCAAACTTGTCACACACAAATATGTCTGTATCTTTGAGATAAGGTCTCTTCATTTGAAGTGACAGGCAAATAAGAATAAGATTGCATTATAACTCAGACATATTGTCACGTCTTGTGATTTGCACCAATTTTAAGATCATATACACCACATCAAATACCATTAAGGTTGCTTGCAAAAGGAATGAAAATGAGGTAGAAATTCACGACAGTAGCATTCTGCCAGCTAAAAAAGAAAAGAAAAAAAAAGACTTAACCCTAAGAGTAATATCAGGATTTCCATAGGAAATATTTCAAAACAATGTTAACCATGCACCCAGAAATGAGAAGTGATATCACCCCAGAAATCATCTCCTAATGCCAAACAGAAAGAAACTTCATGACAGAATCCTGTTCATTTTCTTTTATCTTACTGGTCAAATGCCTACATTTTGTTCATGTACCAACACAGCAAGAGATCCACAAATAAGAAATAATTCATGCTCTGGATAACCTTATGTATTATACATAACACTCAACAATATTGATGTTCAAGGGCCACATATAGTAAGTCTCATAGTCTAATCCTTTTTTGGGGGATAAAGTAAAGCTACCACAAGTACCATCCAGAATATAACAGGTGAATATCCCACAAAGATGAAAAAAAAAAATCCATCCTAAATTCTTTTCTTGTCATCATCCTACAATTCATTTTCTGCACACAGCAATCTGTAAGATGGAACTATGAACGTCACTTGGAGCATCTGATGAGAGAAAAAAAAATACGAGTTTGTTTGTCAAAATATACCAATGCCACTAATTAGGATAAATGCCGCTCACAAATGAAACACAAACCGTGATATCAATCCCCATTAGAACATGTCCCTCAAAACTGTTTAGTTTCAGCAGGTAAACACTGAATTTTGCAGTAATTTGTCTCAGAGCACATCCATTAATCAGGCAGATGTGGGTAGAGTTTCATCTCGATGGCTGAGAAATTTTCTCTGGCCGCCCGCCAAGTTTCCTGGACAAGCGCTTCAAATGGGTTGTATCTAAAAGCTTCAGAACCATTTTTGAGCTGTGCCGCATCAAACATGATCTCTAATTGTCGGTATCACCAATGCGCAAAAAACTTCCGCGCATGCGGCAGAGCCTTGTCACAGATGCACTGTGGGATTCCTCGGGAGCATTGTAGCTTCAGGTTGGTTTGTACCTGTCTCAGTTCCCATGTGATTCAATGCAATTTTCGTCTGCTTTTCTTTCATTGCTACTTTTTTCTTCCTTTAGAATTAAGCTAAAGAAAAGTTACTTTAAAACTTCTAAATTTTATTGATTTGTGGTCACTAGAGTCATGGTTCACTACTGCAAGGCTTCAATGTGCTGGTCAGATGATGAAAAGCAAAGAAATCTTCAGCAAAAAATACCCCCGGATAAAGACGGAGTGTGACCTGAGTGCATATGCAGCAAAAACCGGGTGAAGTTTGTCCCTTGAGCTATCCCATAATGCATCTAAAGCGATGCTTGCCACAAGGCACCCAGGTATTGGCATGGCATTACTGAGAATTCTCCAACTTTATATATAGCCCCCCCCCCCCCTTTCTGCTATGATGTGGAGCCGGATATTATTTTCTAATGACTTCTGATGTGTAATTCTTGGCAGTGTTTTAGATCTCACGCATTAATTGAGATTGAGAAAAGTTTTAGGCTTGTATTCACTACTCTAGTTTAATACTAACATGGATTCATTTCGTTGAGTGAATCAGAGAATATTTGTCACGCAACTACATTCACAATGAATCTAAGATGTTATGTCCATCTTTCTGATAGGATACAAATTTTGTGAGTAGGATAACAGAAATGCACTGAAATGAACATCTAAAAAAATACATTCGTTCTCAGTGATCAATATGTACAGTAAGGCTGACAGGTACGAAACAAGCCATCAGAGTGACACTTGTCAGATGAAAGTCCATTGTAATGTCTATCTATCCTTAATATCAAATAGATATGAATAATTCAACTGGAGGCACTTTTAGGGGGGGGGGGTCAAACAAACTAAATAACATTTGGAATGATTCCATTTTATATCTCACCATGTCATCAATCAAAAGGTTCCAAGCTTTTCGATAAATTGTGCCACTTTCCACTTGAATATTCATGAGCACTCTGAACAAAGACTGCTTTAATTTCAACCAGAGTAACAAGACATCAGAAAACGGAAATTGGCCTGAAAACACCATGAATCTGGAAACAATAAACACCGTATTGACAAGTAGAAAATGAAGAAATTAAAACAACCTGTTGATTTTTATCCAAATCTCTACAAATTAAATAGGCCTGTGAATTTTCCAGTAGCTCTAAGTGAAGGTTGATTCTGGGGAGATATGTTATACTGTGACCATGAAAGTCATGTTGTAATAGCAATGGCTTGGCAGTTAGTGGATCTCTGTATTTTAACCAATTGAGGACGAACAGAGTTTGCTGTAACACGCATTTCCCATAGACACCTACCCAAGTATACTCTGGAGTAGTCTTCAACAGGTTTAGGCACAGTAAAGCTCATTTATTTCCAAGGCAGTCAACCCTCATTACTGGCAACAATGCTATTATCAATTAATTGCTGAACTGTATTAAAATATAAGCCACAAAAAAAAAGGAGAAGATTTCAGAATAGAAGGATTTTCGGAATTGCATCACCATCTAGTGATGTCCCAGAAGCAGCGATGATTACTGAATGAAAGCCACGCTTAAAGGGAAAGAAATTTCTTCTGATATTAGCATTTTGCATAATTGTAAGTCTTATCATTATCACCATAATCATCAATATTTTCATTTTATTCTTGTTGTTGACATTGTTGTTGTTTCCACTATAAATATTTATGTTATCATCATCATAATTATAATAATTTATCTTTGGATGTGAGAAGCAGTGACCTTGTTACTGTACATCAAAACTTTCCAATGCTATATGGGGGTGCTTCCTTATCTACTGTATGTCTGCACAGCCCAGCAATGCCAAAAGCAATACCGGTAGGTATTTGCTACCTCTGTAAAATGTGACCGACACCCATGTGATCCCATGGAAACCAAGTAATGTACCCAGCAGAGGGGGAGGTCTAATGACCCTTCGGCCAGCATCGCCATGGGATACCATCCTGTTTCCATGGAGACAGCATGAGGTAAACCCCTTTACCTATTAAAAACCTGTGAATTTCCCATTCTGAATATCAGGGTACATGACATTCGGCATTTAATGAAAGCCACTTAGAGTGGTAAGTGTCTCTATATATAGACTTACTCGAGAGAGAGTCCATTTTCAACCGGTATATTTAGTAATCATCCAATCTCGACGATGAGTACCGGACATTTCCGCTAATTCTTAAAAACTATACTGACACAGGGATACTACTCTTTGTCTGAGATCATGCTAGGAGTGGACATGCTTTTAGACTTCATCATCTTTGTAATGATATGTTTCTATTTCATGAGGCTGCCACCAGGGCCAGGTTATACTGTTTGATAAAAAAAGAAAGAACTCTTCTTTGTCTTCCGATATCAAACTGGCTCCTTTCCTCTCCTCCGATAATAAAAGTCATTATATTCCTATCTTTTTTATTTGAACAAGGCACCATCATATGCGTTCAAAAATACATCCTGATGAGTTTATATTTTATTGAGCTATTGATTCTAACTTCATACATAGCATCTTCTTTTTTTCCTTTTTTAATTAATTATGAATGAAAAGATATTTCCACAGAGAAAAAATGCAGAGACCCAAATGATTTATCAAGTTACATCGAACTAAATCTCGTGGAATCATATCGAATTAACATTTCAATCTCGGGAGCATTGTATGCAAGTATGTCTGCAAAAGAGCTTTGCGTGGGAGGACATCACTCATGGGGGGGGGGGTGGGGTGGGGGGTGGGTAGGGGGTTCTATCATCAATTCTAGCCAGGCTGTTGGCAGAGAGCACACTTCTTTCATTCCATCAGTATGAATTAAATCCTAACCAGTGGAAGCTCCCCATCCACTTATCGCATCTCTAAATTAATGATGATGCCATGATTATCTGCATGCAACATGAGCTATCTGCAATAAGTCTGATGCCCTGGCATCAACAATAAGAGCTTAAATTCGGTAAAAGTGGCCATGGTGCAAACAACTCTTCCCGTTTCATTCCATTTATTCATCTATTATTTTTGCTAAGAGGACTTTTAATGGATGCGCTGCACGGAAAGCAGACAAACTACTCATTCATTCTCACGTAGCTCCTTACCATAATACCGGCATGGCAGAATTGGTCATTGTTTCTTTGGTATTCATCTGCCAAGGAATAATTATGACAATGAATATGGAAATGGTCCTACAACTTATCCTACTCCGCTATCTCCATCCCTCCCCCCTCCCTCCCAAACACTCTCCATTTTTTAATTAATCTTTACATTTCACGGGAAGGGGGAATCATTACTTCATAACTTGATGGCATTAGAGTGGATTGGATGAAAGCTGACCTCGACTCTCATACGCTGGGATGATTCACACATAATCTCCCGTCAAACAAGGTCAAATATATATAATGAGACGGAGATCATTAACTCACTACGGTCGGTTGTGTGAACTAGACAAAAAATGAGCGTGACCAGTCGGCGCGCTGGCTGTCACTTATCAATGCCAGCACTCAGAGAACATTAAAGGGATGGTACAGTATTGGTGGAGATGAGGATTGGGCTTTTAACTTTTTGGGAGATACCAAGAAACCACTTATGAAATAGTACAGAGCATACCACCCTAACACAAATTCAAAGTTTATTTGATGAAAATCGGTTTTGGAATGGCTGAGACATAAAAAAAAAAATAAAAAAATAAGTAAAAAAAGCGATCGTAATAAAAGGTGGGTCCCACCTTTTATTAGGATTGCTCTGTTTTGGGTATCTCAGCCATTTCAAAACCAATTTTCATCAAATAAATGTTGATTTCCTCTTGCAACTACATAATCTTTCATATCTCATTAGAGGTTTCTAATTTTCTCACCCAAAAATGTTAGAAACCCAAAGTTAGGTCTCAACCAAAACTATATGATCCCTTTAAAATTATCGTGACATCACACTACGCTGGGACCTGGACGGATTTAGTGTCCCTCTTACTACCAGCGGCCACCTGTTTTGTGTGCAACATCTATGGCATATCGAGAGGTGTTGATCTCACCCGGGTTAAACTAGGCTGCCAGCTGATTATGACAGAGTACACACACACTGTTAATCATCTTCTCTGTTTTTCTCCTTACCTCAAATCAGGGTTACATGGAACCCTATTTATTCAGTGACCACATTCAAACAACCAATCCAGTACATGTTCTAATCAGTTTGTAAGATCACCCAGCTGGTAAACAAATGGTCAACAAACCAAACTTAAGGGAGAACAAACAAATTGGATGGAAGGGGGTCAAAGGTCGGACATGCCTGTGAATTAATGATGGAAAAATGAGGAGACACAAGAGTCAAATTAGCAGATAAATTCCTCCCAATTAAGACAATCAAGAGAGCACCATATAGGGGTCCCGTTCATAAAACTTGTTATCAGTAACAACTGGCACATTTTTATGACAAATTTGCTCTCAGCCAATCAGATGCAAGGATTTCAGTAGCTTATAAGTAACAAATATCATAACTTGTTATTGATAACAAGTTTTATGAAATGGGGCCCAGATGATTACATAACATATTTGTACCTCACAACTAAGCCATGTAAGTTGATTTTGTTTTTCTATAACCAAAATTTAACCAAAAGTAAGTAATTTCACACAATCCAAGATGAATCCAAGATGCCTGGCAAAGAGGAGTTACATGATGATAGCATATGAATTAAGTTGATTTCCCCCATTCAGTGGTTAGTGGATGGTGTAAGATGGAAATGAAGCAATTGTCTGCAAGAAATACCGTATGGATTTGATCAATTATTGTCCCACACGACGGGATGACTGAATTTATGAGACCATTAGGAGAGTAATGAGAAACATGCATTTGTTCAAAGATGTGAAGAATAGTGCTATAACAAAGACATCTCTATTGTGAATTGATGTACATACAGCAGCTTCTACATTCCCCTGAATAACCACACAAGAAAAATGATGAAATATATGCAAATTTGAAAGTGGTACACTCAAGGTTAAAAGGATGTTAAAATTTTGGTTACGATGAGGCTGCAGATTTTTTTTTTCTGTGAGATAATGAGAAACCACTTAATGAAATATGAAAAAGCATACAATTCTAGGAGGAATTTCAAGTTTATTTTGATGAGAAGCATAATCAACCTTCATGATTATAATGAAGGGTGTAACCACTTGTTTGACTCATGCTACCTTTCTGTATTGCTTTGAGAACAACTTTCCCAGCATAAACAAGACATAATGCCAATTTTAAAAAGAAATAAAAACAAAACAAAGAAAAGAAAAAGCAAGCATATGGGCTACGTCCATTTCTGGGAAAATCGTCAGTGGTGAACAGATCAAATAAATGTGCATTGACGTATAAAGTGGTGTCTATAAGGCTTGACGCTAAGATGAATGACCACAACTATCCAATGATTGGAGTATGATATTTATAATAAGCATTAATACGATGTAGGATATTTTACGAGTTTGACTTTTGGGATTAGAATTATTCCTCATTGGGTTGCTGGTGATGGAAGCCATTGTACTGGAACACACATTTCTGTGTCCAAAGCATGAAGTTTACTCTGCCCTTAATACCACACACAGCTTGGTTGCTTGGCAACATTCCATGTGCTATATTTGCTGCTACAGTAGTTGTTGTCTTTTTTTTCATACGGATAATCTTTTTTTTTAGACCAAGAGCCTGTACAAAGCAACTACACTTTGGCTTCTGTGCAATCATCACACAGAATTCCACGGTGAGGCACTGGCGTGTTTGCTGGACCTTTACGGAAGGCAAAATTTGATGAGATGAGACCACGGATGACAGACACAAGATGGACACAGTATTCACTGTATGGTCTTTCTAATAATATGAGGGATGAAATTACAATGTAGTGGCTGTTGTGACCCTAATTTTATACTGCTTGCAGAATGAATGCCTACACGTGCACGTTGCATAGTTTTTCTTCATTATCGTGTGTGTGTGTGTGTGTGAGCATTTGTGTGTGTCTATGAGTATCGGTCTGCGTATATTTAAGATGAATGTTTTGTTATGCAAAATCATACAAATCAAATAAAGATAAATGAAAAACAAAAAAGTGTGTGTGCGTGTGTGTGTGTATGGATAGTTCAATTTGCAAATACAGCAAACACACTTATGTGACTACTGCATTTATTTTCTTGGCAAAAATGAAATAACTTTAAATAGAAGATGAGGGTGGGTGCAGTGATATGTTAATAATAAGATACAAATTTTGTTTGACTAATTGTGAAGAGTGATGTATTGAGTTTTTGCTCTTCTACAAGCATTTGCATGTTGTTTTCTTTGCATATATGCATTTTGTGTGATTAAGCAGCATTATTTGAAGCTCATTAAAAAAGAAAAAAAAAACCTATGTGGAAAATGCACTTCTTCTCCCTCCAGGAAATCAGGAAATCATATGCAAAACTTTGGCTAGAATAAAATAATGTAGCAACACCACTGACTGAGTTGCAATTCAGTGTATTGCCAATAACAATTCAAACATAGCTCATGTATGGATATGAAAAAAACAACAACAAAGTAAATACATCAAAACATGGAAAAGCAAAGTAAGAAGAGGCAATGCAAATTAAAAAGTGGCGAGGCAATTCTAAAGTGGCAATGCAAATTAAGAAGTGGCAAAGTGAATTAAAAAGTGGCAAGGCAAATTTGAAGTTGCGATGCAATTAAACAAAAAAAAAATCTATTGCTGCAGGCACAGAAGAATGGTGAAAATTCTAAAACATGCAAGCATGCACATGCAACAACTAAACTGATTTACAAAGCATCTAGATATTCAGCAAGCAATGCAAAAAAAAAAAAGAAGAAAAAAACCCAACACATTGAATCTAAAAATATCTTGACAACGTTATAGTTTAATTATAACGCAATACACCATGATATAATTTCCTTCACTTCTTGGTACATATGACATGGTCATCAAATTTTTCCCTCCATATTGCAAAATATATTCCTTGAATCGTGTGTCATTGAAACAGGAATAATTTGTTCATTTTAAACATTCTAATCACATGTATTTCATTGTATTGCTACATGAGTTCAAGGTAAAAAAGAAGATAAAAATCTAGAACATTCTTTTCTTGTGCTTCTAGAATGACACAATTTGATTGAAGGAAATGACAATGCTCTCACAAAGTATCGTTTCTTTTACTTCTTCCTTCTCTTTCTTCTCTTTCTGTGCTTTTTCTTCAGCCTGTTTTTTTTTTCTTATTCCTCTTCTTCATCATCATCTTCTTCTTCTTCTTCTTCATCACTTTTTTCCCCCTTCACCCCATACAATGCCTGACACTCAAGTAAGGAATCATCCAGGCATTTCCATACTATATGTCAAGGGTCACTGTCCTTGCTTTCATTGAATATCGTCTCTTCACGGTGTAGGATGTAGAATGTATATGATTTCATTGCACAAAATGCAACTATCAGCTTCTTGATCTACAATCTTGTCATAAAATGAACGGTCAGCAGCACACTCATACATTTGCACAAGGAGAGAAGAAAAAACTTGACTTCAATATATGAAAGACCAACAAAACCCACAGGCAGATAATAAAGTTTACCGCATGATATCTCCACTGATGGTGAGAGAGCAAAAAAAAAAAAGGGGGGGGGGGGAACATGATTATGAATGAAATTGTAGAAGGAGTAGAATTAACTGATGATAAGCTAGGTTTTTATTAGCCCATAATGAACCACAAAAGCTGTAGGAACCAAAAGCCCACAGGAGTAATTCCTTCGAAAAATGAAAGTGACAGTTAGGGTATGAAGGGATACATCTAACACTGTCCCGACTAAAAAATAAAAATAAAAAATAAGGGGAAAAAAACATAGAGAGGAATATGGGTATACCCAGAAAACTATTTGAATGTTATCACACTGTTTATCATGTGTAATCATGAGTTAACAGTAGTCATGGTAACCAGGTTAAGGATGGCCAAAGAGAAGAAGAATCAACAAACATAAAGCCACTACCCAAGAGATGAATCCAAAAACTAATAAAAAAAAAATCATGACCGAAAAAAACTGTAGAATGATCCCATCTAGCATTTCAGTCATGGGGTGTTAGCCACATGGAAATGTGCAAAGCCGAGGTTAGTTGAGCATTCCATAGTTGAGATTTTAGTTCCATTCAGTTTTAGTTTGGTTGTTTCCAAAGTTAAGTATGGGGATACTTACACTTTCCTTTTCCCATTCATTCGCATGAGGAATGAGTACGAATTCCTACATCAAAACACAGGGGGAGGGACCATTAAAGGGAAATGCACACAACCAAATGAACAAAATGACACTTCAAATAAATAAACACACAGAATATTACACAGCACATCTATAGCCACAAAATGCACAACAACAAAAAAAAAACAAAAAAATGTTTCTGATCATCTATGACAAGCCACACACAAAATATTTATAAATAGAAAGTAATAGAAAGAGATGCATTTGCTCATCAAATACATGTATTTTTTTCCAAACAAGTCAGCATGCTACATTTATAAATGTATGCAAAACTTCCTCACACTGACTCTCAATTTTAATACATGTTAATATCTTTGAATCAAAAATAAAAAAATCCATAATTAAAAGAAAAGCCTTCACATAATATCGTGCAGCCCTTGAAGAGGATAGTTGCTATGGGAAAAAGAGCTAGAATCCCAGAATTCTCACAGGTGCCAGAATGTTTGATATAAGAGGAAATGTGTGATTTTTGTCTTAAAAATGTAATAATGTGGTAATGAATTGACTATGTAAGTATGTCCATTTGCAGATGCATCAAGGCTTAATGAACTATAAGCTTATGAGTGCCATCAAATGGCATTTAGTTATCCAATATAACAGAATAAATTAAGTGACATTGTCAACTATACTTAATTTTGCATGAAATTGCTCCAAATGCTAGTCAATGAGACCTTTAAAAATGCCTTATTTTCTAAAGAATACAATATGAGGGCTTTTTTTTTTTTTGCACATGCGAACACTGAAATATGGCAAAGAGCAAGATTTGAGAGGATACTATCTGTTGTTTTTCGTGACAGAATAAATCTCATTTATCCCTAATCCAACAAGCAATTGTGAACGAAAGACAAGGTGGTACATAGGACGTGTGTAGCTGCAATACAGACACCACCTCATCGGAGACAATTATTGTTACAGGCAGCACTGTTGTCAACATGAATAATGTGGACTTTCTGCACAGGGTAAACCAAGGACATTGCAATACATGTTTATATACCTGACCACAAAGAGTGTACATCACTAATGATTTTATTTTTAATTCATGAGGTACACTTTAGATTTTTAAAAACAAGAAATAAATGATCAACTATTCGATGCATACCAATACGTAGCATGTGGTTGTACTGAAACTGGTAGCACAGAACACATAAACAAGTTTGGGGGTCATTTTTGACGTGTTCTGGGGTTCAAATTCTCTGCATGACGGGAGAAGAGGTCTTTGTTTGACAGTTATGGCAAACATCAGTCATTGCAGTTGTCTTATTTTACAATATCTGTTAAGTCACTGACTGAATGATGGTACTGAGTTTTTCCAACTGGTATACTGTGAAGCACGTCTTGGCATTGCCCTGCACAGAAAGTCTCACATTCAACAGAAATTGATCAACTGAACAGATGTGAACACACATGTGGAAAACCTTTGAATATAAAAAAACCATTTCAACATCTACAAGTATTCACTCGAACACATTACAAGGGTGCAGAAACAGCGAGCACTTCAGTTCATTTTGCATTGATTTTAACTTTTGCAAGGAACACCTGAATTAACATTTTGCACAATTGAGAATGGTACAGGCAGACAGACAGAAGAAAATCAATCACCTAATCTACACGAGAACATCAAATCATTCATTTACAAAAAGAACTAAGAGCATTCCAGAATGTGTTTCATCAGAAAAAGCTATGACAAATTAATAGGATAGAATGGCTTCCAACAACTTACCTCTATTTTCTGCTATCTCTATACAAATTCTTCCAAGCATTGTGTTATTTTGTCAATCAAGATTATGGGGCACACATGAGAAATCTCGACACTCCATGCATACTTGCATTTTGTCCGACCGTTTCATATCTTGCATTACACAAGACATGAATTGTTGCATGCTGTCAGATCATGTACTGGTAAGTGGTATGTGATGGAAGAGACTTTAATGTTCTAGGTTGTGAAAAAAAAATCAAACTGATGATGTGATGATGTGTCTGTGTTCTTAAGTGCGTGGATTATTTCATGTATATGTGGTCATCATTGCTTGGTTATGTGTCTATTTCATTACACACACAAAAAAAAATGTGATTAATACGTAGTAGATTGGGTCTTGATGTTAGTGTCGTGTAATATTTGCTCTAACTGCAACTTATCACATTAAAATCAAACTTGGACGCTCACAGCTGATTGTTTACTACATGGCTGTCAACATGGTGTCCCACTATTTAAGTTGCAATTGTTTCAACAACAACAAAAATGTGTACATAAAGGGCCCCAGATGTTCAATTTCTTTTGTGGTTGGAGCATGATTTGTTGTTTTTTCCACCAAGCACAGAAATCGTTATACGACGTGTAGCAAGACGAGGTCAACCTATATATAATTTGAACCGACGGAATCTAGGTTGTGCGGTAATCCTTCATGAGAACGTGATTGATTCACCTCCACGCCACCCAGGGACAATACAGCATTAACCAACGGGGGTGAAACATCTCGCGGAGTGTTTACCGGCCCGCGGCAATCAAACCCGAGGAGTCCTGCACAGAGAAGGGGGGCGCGCACACGGCTCGCGGCAAAGCACATCTCCCCCGGTTTGATGGGTTACTGGGCCATGGTCGTGACATGATGCCACCATGATTTGGGATGCCCTACTTCACAAGGGGCTGGGCATGCCTGGATGCAGGTCAACTCCCATTATACGGCTGGAGCGACCCACTCGAGGATTCCCGCAGCTCGCGATGGTTTATGAAATCTCACACAAGCTTCATATCATCGAGAGAGCTTGATTCTCCAATTCCGAGCTCTTCTCACCTACTCCTCCCGAAACCAACCTAAAGTATAACTTATGACATTGGGATAAAGTTGCCGCCCCCTCCAATTTTGTATTAAAACAGTAAGTACCAGATATTGAAAAAACAAGAAAACTAATTTGTACAAAAGGGGAGAAAACACTTCTGACAATATGCATAATTTGCATTTATGCTTTACAGCACAATTGCTGGTTAATCCTAAATATCATCTGCAATGTGCAGTATGACATATACCAGCATTTGCCAGTGATTATCATTTATATGTTTACAGCAAGAAATTCATCGCACGCTCCATTGTTTCTTGCAAACATCAATCAAAGATTTCTCATCAAGAGCTGGGGAGGAAAATCTTCAGTCAATTGTTATCAAAAAATGTTCATCTTCTATCTAACACATCTACGAATAAATGTTCTGTGCCCATTCTCCGTCATTCTATCCCTCCCCCCCATAAAAAAAGGAAATGAAAAAACAAACCTCCAAACCTATTTTGGGAAAGGGATAATTGAAAATGGTAAACAGCAGACTGTGACAATTGGCAAATGAATACCCTGTAACAGAACAAATGTACAAACTCTGCTGCATTTGTGTATGACCATCCATTGAAATAACTTTGCAGATTTGTAACTATTCTCCAACAGAAATGTTCACACACATTTCCTTAAATGGATGAACATGGATAAAATATTTTTTGTATGGAAAAAAAGTACTGTGAGATTAAATTTGGTAGGGAGAAAAAAAAAAGACTTTATTTTATTAAAAGAAAAACCCAGATGTAGATACATGTACTCCCATGTATTTTGTGAAAAACATAACTATGTGATGAATCTACTGAAGCGGGGGTAGATATGTAAACCTCTCTACCTTCCCCCCTCCCCATCCCTGTGACATTTGGGTCTGATTACTTCCATTTTCTGCCTGCTTCCTGCTCACAATATTGGCCGATATGAGCCATTTGTACAACTGTTTGTCTCAGTGTGCTTCTCTCTCCCATCGTATATATTTATATCTCTCTCTTTCTCTCTCTCTCTCTCTCTCTCTCTTTGACGTGGGCAGCAGTAAAGCGGTGACATGAACAAAACATGGGATCCTAATGAACACACCAAGGTCTGTCGACTGCAACAGAGACATAAAATTTGTAAACTTGTCATCCCAACCACCCCCCCCCAAAAAAAAAAGATTGATGCCTGAGTTGTTGGAAAATAAGACTGTATTAATGAGGGAAAACAACAAGCTGGATTCAGTTCCCGTGGACGAAAATATTTTGTATTTCGGGTGCTGCGTAGGCCTGAAGAACTACAAGATTGAATGATGGATGATTAGGATCCATCAAAACATGCATGCTAGTCTAATTTGAAACTATTCCAGGGACATAAGCACCATGGAAGGACATATTTTCAGTAACCTTGCATACAGTACGGGGAAAAAAAATTATGTACTCTAACAAGTCCTTCTTCAAAACATAGCTTAAAAATAAGTTGCAAAGTTATTGATTGAGAAGGAAAAAGAGAAACCTAAAAGATTTATATTGGAAGAAAATGATCTACTTTGTCAGAATTTTAAGTGACTGCTAAGAGAGCATGCATCAGAATATTTCGTTTTACTCGTTGCTGGTTGTCACTTGAGACCCAATTAGAAGGGCGCTAAATCCGTATGGTTTCCATGGCAATTTCTTCCTGCCGATTCTCACTTGATGGAAAATTTCATCAAAGTGTTAATCTGATGATGGGTGGGCTTGCAGGGAGATAGATCATCTCTACAAAAGAGCACAGAGTAACTTCAGAACTATCACGGCACCACAGCCTGCCATATTATCTGCTTTCCATGGAAATTCAAGCAGGAAGAACAAAACGAAAAAAAAAAATAATGAAATAACTCTCAGACCCAACAAGGGAGGGTGAATCTACATACAGTAGGAAGAGCTTTATGATGAAAAAATAAAGAAAAGAATATGCCTCAACTGAATTCATCAGGGTTCCGTTCGACTGTTAACCACCGCAGGTAATGTACAAAGATTTGGACTGTTTCTCCGGTTCGAGGAGAAGCAAATGGCATTCTTGTCCTCCGACGAAACATATGGTTAGCCCTTTTTTTCTTCTTCTTCTTCGTCTTCCCCGCTGCTGCCTGTTTCCTGCGGAGAATTATTGACGATTCCGAATGCTGCGACTATAAATAGACGTGTTTACCACATTTTCTCACCCCGCATCTCGTCGATCGCCAGAAAATGTCATGATTCTCTTTTTTTTTTCCCCAATCCCTCCCCTCCTTTCCCTTTTAAAAGTTTCTTTCATTTTCTCAGCTCGCTCTTTCTGTCCGTCCTTGCTCCTTTCTGTCCCAAAATCTCTTTCCTCCTCTACCTCGTCATGTGTATGTGTGACTTTCTGTGTGTTTGTCTGTCTGTTTTGTATATGTCTGGCTTTCTAATTATGAAGAGTGGGTGGCATGAATTTTTTTTTTAGATTGATTTGACTAAAAAAAAATGTGAATATATTACTCATCTTCTTGCTTGAGATGAAGAGTGAGCTCAAACTTGTCAAATTGCTCTGATTTGATGAGAGGTGATTTACAGATAATCATGGCATTTTGAAATTCAATTCATGTAATTCATGCCTGATAGATATCTCTCACAAAGATATTCATCACACGGCCCATTACCTGATTTGCTAGATTACCTGCCAAATGAGCTACATTTTTTTCTTTCTTTCTTTTTTTAACATGCCTAAAGCAAAAACAACAAAACTTCACAACTATGGAGATGCAAGAAGACAGTATGAGTTATTTCATGATATGTATTGATCTGGTTGGTAGAAATATGAAATATGGAGATTAATACAAAATAGTCTTTTGCAGCTTTGCAAGGCTGATAGGTTTTTAAAAGCTCACGGGGATTGATGTACACATTGCAATGTATTCCTACAGTAAAATCAGGGTCACTGCTTGATGCTGACACTAAAAGAACTGCACTAAAACAACTGCAATTCTTCTGCCCTTTGAATGATGAATGCATCGGTGACTGGTTTAATGAAATAAAAAGCTGGATGGATTTATACTAATGACTGATTGCTAGTGACAGAAACTTGTTATTAATGGCAGCTTACATGATATCTGCTTCTGTAAAAAAAATAGAATAATTGATTTTGAATTCACTTGCTTTATTTATTGAGTGAACAAGTGCCATAAATGAATGTTGAATGGATTGAATTACTGCTCCATTGACCAATAATCTGATTGATTGACTGATTGATTAATTGATTGCTTGAGTGAATGATGAGATGATTGAACGATTGATTGGTTGGTAGATTGATTGACTGATTGACTGATTCATTGAGATGATTGATTATTTGATAAAGAATTGATTGACCTTGTGGCATGGTGATGCACTGTACCTGATTGGTGAACAGGAAAAATCTAAGCATGGAGACAGCTTACCAATGCTTTTGCCAACAATCACTTCATGCAAGGAATCAAGGAAACATAATCCTAAAACATCTCAATTCTAAATTGAGAGGAATTTTTTTTTTTTTGGCTGATGGGGAACGGGTGTGGTCTTTACCTTCTGTCACTCTCCGACTCCGTCTCCTCCACCCCGCCCCCGTTCATGAGCTGGTTGGGGGTCCACTTGATGGTGAGATGGAGGGCCGTCTGATGGAGGGATAGGTAGCCGGGAATCTGCTCGATGTCCTCTTTCTGGATTGACAGAACGTGAGATCAAAGGAACACAAATACATAAGGAGCACCTATCTTGACGTGTTTCATGGAATGTCTGCTATTGATATATATACATATATATATATATATAAACATACATGTACAGTCAAACCTGTCTTAGTGACCACCTATGTATAGCGACCACCTGCCATATACGACTACTAAAATCAATTCCCTCCAAGAGAAAAAGCATGTTAAATAACCTGTCTATAGCGGCCACTTTTTCCGTCTCCCTTGGTTGGCCGCTATAGACAGGTTTGACTGTATACAAAACACTTCCTCATTTGTGTGTGTACTTTTCATTTCATTTCACTTAATTTCATTTATTCATCTATTATAAAAAAATACATTGAATATTGGCCTCCACCAGCTGAAAATAATTTGAATACAATGAATAACATACAAACATGTGGACATGTGAAATAATGAAAAGTATAAAAGAAGAAAAACTGCACACGTGCTGCATGAATACATCAAAAATCTAAAATTCAAAACAAAAAAAATAATAAAATGCCAACTTCTAGGACACTTACACAGTAATCACATGACAAAGAAGAATCATGAATAAATTAGGAATAAGGAAGAGAATAGAAGAGGGAATGTAATGTAGTACCAGGAATTCAGAAGAGGGATTTCCCCACAATTTTGGGAGTGGAAATTTTCACTAGCACATTTATGGGCAGAGATATAAATATCATTCAGTCATTTTCAGGAAGCAATATTAGCAATCCTGCATTTAAAATAAAAATGCTATAAACTTACACAAAAAAAAGGCACCAAGAATTTAAGGTACTATGATTTTTCCCAAAATAATTCCACGATCATTTAGATAGACCAGACATTCACAGTACCTGTCATTAGTTACAATGTCATAGTACACGTACAAAAATCAGTTACACAGGTGCACGATTATATTTGCGTGCTGTATACATGTTGTATTTGTACTGCTATGTACTACAACATGTAGACATGCACATCACATTCATGTCAGGATCAGAGCTAATATTTTTGCATGTTATTAACCCATTGAGGGCGTGTCTCGAGTATACTCAGACAAGCATCTATGGGAAATGCGTGTTGTAGCATTATCAGCCCGTCCTCAACAGGTTAAATTCACTAATAGCACCTGATTCTGGGAATTTCTGAAATTTTTTTTTTTGCAAAAACAGATGAAGTATATGGTAAGTTTGGAGAAATATAAATGATTTAAATTGATGCATATGTTTATCCCTACTGTGACACTTTCGACATTTGAGTATCACCTGGCAATTCCTTCAGTTTGATTGATAAGGGGTTGAGAGCGTTCAAAGTATAGCAATACTCCAGCAAGCTATAGTACTGCAGGCATTCACAGATTTCACAAAGACAATAACTCTACAGCTATGATAGAAAGGAGGCAAGTCTACAACAAGCACTGATTAAATGTCAACACGCCTCGAGCACATCCTCTCTCTATCCATTCATCCATCTATCTGTCTATCATTTCTCCTCTCCTCCCATTCTTCATCTGCTTCTTTTCTTTCTTTTTTTTTGCTCGATTACTCATTATTCTGTCTTTCTGTTTCCATATCATCTGCCTGCTTTATTGTTTTCTCTCTTGACATATCTCTCTCTCTCTCTCATTTTCTCTCCCTATCTGTTCATCTGTCTTTCCATCTATCTATCCATCTATTCTTTATTCCTCCCTCCATTCCCAATCTGCTTAATTTTGCTTGGTCATCCTTCCTTTCTTTCTATTTATTTGCATATCATCTGCTTACACATATATTGAAATTATATGCAATTTCTTTCAACAAAGTATTTTGATGTTTTCATAAAAATTTATTTCACTGATAATCTCTGCCTGATAAGTAGCTGCCATATTTTGCAACAGAAGGAAACTTCATCTGCAAAATTTAATGTTTGCTATGTAATAAAGTAGTAAGTAGATCAAATTGCCATTGCAGCTGATGAAAAAACTGTGACATTTCTCCTATTCATATTCATGTATCAAGGAAATTTATAGAGTACTTTCCATAAACTAACATCTCTAAATGGCAATGCGATGTGAGCATCATGTTTTTACAATGACTACATATAGTTCATTCTCCTATTATAGCTCATACTCCTATCATATACGATCAATATATTATCATATCACTATAATACTGATGTTTAACATCATGTAGTTTTTACCATACAATTCAGCCTGCTTCATTTTACATGATCACTGGGAAAGTAGCCGCAACTTTCACAGTAAGCATAAAAGGAATATGTGAGATGTACTCATTTATCACAGGAAAAAATACAAAATAAAATAAAAATGGGCAGCAGCTGCTAAAACTTGAAAGTATTTTTTTTTCTCTAATCAAATCTTTGAATTCTCGAATAAACTGGAAATGCCAAAAATGCTGACAAAATTAATGTTATGGTAGAATGATACATAAGGGGTTTAAAGAGGGTCTTATTTCTGGTCACCCAGCTTACAGGTTGAACCAACAGCTTTTAAATTGTCTGTGTGGCTTAGGTCAACTGGAGCTATGCACCGGTGAAAATATGAATGCCACCGCACTGATGCAATTCTTGCTGTATGGTATATGGGGAATATTTATTATCATACGGACACGACTGTAATGAAATGAGCACAACGCTCTCCATGCATTGCAAATAATTTCAAAAGGTCATTCGTCTTGTTGCTTGGGTTTCTGCTGTCGGGAGAAGATAATTCAACTTCTCTAGCTGTCTCTATGTAATCATCCTGGATATAATAAACATCCATGCACGGTGAAAAGGGAAAATGACAATTCTTTCTGCTTTGCAGAAAGAGAAAAAAAATGTGGGATTCCATACAATGTCCATAGATCACAATGCAATTTGATAAGATGAAGAATCAAACAGTTTGGAGAAAGTAGTGGGTTGATGATGTCATCATGTTGCCAAGCAACAGTTGGGGGTTGAATAAAGACTGACGTTGCCTAGCTTTTGCTGAATTGTATTGGCTTCACCTCATTCAAAAAAAAAAAATCCCAATTTTTTTCTCAGTTTGCAACAGGCTGTCTAATCTAACAACTCTCAGCGTCCAACACCATTGCAACTGCCAGTTTTACCAGACATTTTGGTGGTGGTTGGTGTATAATTTTCATTTATAAATTTGAAAAAAAAAAATCTACTTCATGATGTGCTTTTGGTGATGATTTTCAAAAATGCGCACCTCAAAATGCTAAAATTGAAATAATGAGTATGAAAGGATGTAGGCTGGAGTTGATGTTTCTGTCACAGATTAATAATCTCGTGGTTTCTCATTTGTAATGTGGATGAAACGTTGCAGTGCCCAAATCATACAATGTTATGTACCCTTCAATTTTGTGATTAAAAAAAAAAATACTGATGCACTGTCACAAATGTAGGTAGGTACCAGCAGATGTAGAGTAAGTTTATGACTATTAAAGTCAATTGAGGATACTCACAAGAATTGGTCATAGAGGCATATAGAATCATGTAATCTAAAATTACACTTGACTACCATCGGGCAAAGACAAGCACTTCCAACCTGATGAAAGTTTTCGGTGACACACACACACACACACACTACATGGGAAGGCATTAAGACTATATACTGACCATGCACCTGTACCTTGATGTATAAAACTGAGTTCATTCCTTAAAGATTACTCATGTCACAGGTATGCAGGAATTTACATTAAACAAGCTGTTGCAGACACCTGTTTGTTTGTGCATCAACTCTTCTACATGCTTAGTTGTACAGATGTATTTAGTGAAATGTATACAGTGTATATCCTTGTGTGTGTGCACCGGTGAGCGTGTGTGCAGTACTGTGTATTTAGGAGGGGCAGGGAAGGGCTTGTTGGGCTTTCTTTTAATAAACACAGGTTCCCATTGTATTTAATCTTCTTTTGTTTGTGATAATAATTATCACAAACAAAAGAATTATTGTGGTGTATGTTTTCGTGACCAGAACGAAGACACAAAGGATATTTTTGTGTTTACTGCTAAAAGTTAATGATAAAATTTTGTAAATTTGTCACTGTGTACAGCAATACTGGATTATGTTATCATTTTGGGCATTGATCAGAAAACTTCATTAAAAAAATCACATGCTTGTTTCTATTAAAACATTCCCCAATGCAAAACCCCTTCCAAAATATTAAATACAGATGCCCTCTCCAGTTTACCATGTGATTCATACATACAAGACAAAATAGGCCAGTGAGCTTGTGTATTCTCATCACTGGATATTCTTCCTCTAAGGATCCACTAACAAGTCATACATGTAGACCTATCAGTTTCAAAACACTGTAACTCATGTTGGCCATAACTTGGGGGCTTCCAAACTAAGAACAAAAAATATGATTCAGTGGGTTATGCAATGAGTCAAGTGCTCTGCTATTGTCTGTGCATAATCAGCTATTGTTAGGCATAATGAACAAGGGCACTCTACTTACAGTCAGATATAATTGCTTGAAAAGTTTCTAACATCATTTTGGTTTGGGGGTTATTTCAACCTCATGGGGGCAAATTTCAACAAACATATATGTGTACTTTCATCACACGAGAGAACAGTGTCAATGACCAGAGATTCAAACTTTTAGCAAATCAGTGCTTTTCAACCCTTACTGTTTATAAACTAGAGTCCAAATATAGAATCACATCTAAATTTAGTCGGGGAGGGGAATCATCTACTGAATCTTGATTGGATATTATTAAAAACAAATTGAGGGGAGACTCTTTAAGCTCTTGGTAAAGTTATCATCATTATCATGATTGTGTAGTCATGAGGCCCCACTGTAGGAGCATATTATTACTTTACATTATATTGGGAAAACAATGTCAGTGACCCAAGGGAAAAAGAAAATCCAATCAAAGAAGAATCCAAACAGAAAAATAATCAATTTTATAAGGAGGAAATAACATTTGCAGACTTTGGATTGATGAATTGAGGAGAGAAAATCTACACGCTCATGGTAAGGCGATTATAGTGATTTTCATGTGTTATGCAGACACATTTCACAGCATACTTCGATTACATACTGGAACAGTGCTCATCAATAACCAGAGACGGGAAAAAAAAAAACAACTTCCAGGTAACTAAGAGTCCAAATAAAGTGATACTGAACTATGACGGTAAAGTAGCTATGAATGATTCTGTATGAATTTATTTAATCTAGGAGAAACACTTCAAGTTTGGGCTACAGCTGCCATCATTATAATTGTCATTGCAGATCTGTCAGACATATGGGTTTTCAGATAATACCAAATCAAGTTTCTGATTCAATTAATCTAAACTTGAGTGAGAAAAGGATGCAATCACAAATGAGAGAACACACATCTACATACCGGTAAGTAGGAATAGTTGCCCAAATTAACATGGAAAAAAGTATGACCTGAATTTAAACAAAAAACTAAAAGTTTGACATCTGAGCCTAGATACCACAGTTTTTATTCATGAATGGCAAATAATGTTCTTGTTCAACACAAGCTGCTTTTACACAACACATAAATTGATGAAGAGCTGAGTAGTAAGTGTATGCCAGTGGAGAGCGAATTTCTGCATTTTTTCTTCATCATACAATAAAAGTTTTTGAATCTTAAATCTTGAATAATTTTGAATGTGAGGCCACTTAAAACTTCTTTTATGAATGCATATTCAAAGCTGCCTCAAAACATCTTGGTTATTGCTGAACTCAAACAACCAGGCAATCATGTAATTTTGAAACAATATTGCCTACTGGTGTGCTGTGTATGACAAAATATTGGCTGGCGCACACACACACACACACACACACACACACCGACATAGACAGACCATTACTCCTGTGTATCTGCCACTGCTTTCTACCCCCCCCCCCCCTCTCTCTCTCACATATCAAATTCATTTCAAGAGCTTCTCACTCAGTGGCTAAAAGCACTTGTTACTGTGCAATATGATGCACCAGTTACACTGGCATACTCTGAGAACCTTCTAACTATTGATGACTGGCTATCATGATTTATAAAATGGTACTTATATTGACCCTAATCAAATGATTGGTTGAGAGCAATCACGTGATAAGTCTTCTATTTTGCCTAACATGCCCAGCGGGTATTAGTTTTCACCATTGACCATGTACTAATGACCACTCAGAGATACTCAAGTGACTGTGGCTTGCAATAGTCTCAATCAATAACATCACACTTGCATACTTTAGCAATGCGCACTCAGTCAGTTACGAGCATACACTCAATCACCTATTCATCGTAAACAAGTTCATGTTTAGTACCAGTGTGCTTGGAACATTTCTTCAGACATCTTAGCTTTTTCAAAAGCAAATTTTTCGTGTAGCCGAATGGTACTTACTCATAAAGGTAAATAAAAAATAGTTCATAAAACCATTTTGTAAAACATATAATGCACAGGTTTCAGTTTGGATGTTAGTGGAAATGTAGCTCACTCTTGGGTATTCACAATGTTGTGCAACATGCACTCTGCTGCGCCCCATGCATGTTTCACTGTCGCAAAGACCCTCCAGTTCACTGCATCTCGACTAATGCTTGCTCACCTGTGCATCATTTGTATAATATGTTCCAAACACCTGGAGTTGAGGCTACACTGTGATGGCCATACATGATGATGTTGGATACCAGAAAATGATATCAAAGAGAGAGAGACAGAGAGAGAGACAGAGAGAGAGAGAGAGAGAGGCTTCTTTCTTCCGGGTTATTCATTAACCACTCTTGGCTGGGATGTTGCTAAGGTATGAACAGCTATGTCTGATCTTAGGTTAACTGATCAGCCCTATTAAAGGGGCTGATTAAGCAATAAGCATCATCAGTATTGAAGCTACTTGCATACTTGAAAAAAAAAAGATGCTGCACAAGCTAGATGCAGAAATACATCACTTGGTTGATGTGATAGAAAAATGAGTTTCTGCCTGAAGTCTTCTGACTTTTCCAGGATTTATTCTGCAAAATAACTAATTCTTTTCATTAAATTCTCAAAATCAATTTCTTCTATTGGTGGATAGTGTCAAACATGTTTACGAGGATCTAATTATTATTATTATTATTATTATTACTATTATTTATAGTGCGCTTTTCCCACAAGGCCCAAAGCGCTTACAATCAATTCAATGGCATCTAATGGCATCTAAGCACCATGTCTAAAGAACAGAAACCTTGACTTCATCAACAGCATCGGTTTGTTTTGATATGGACTGTGTTGATCATCAATAAACTAGTAGATTTGATAAAGGACCTATGTGGTGCAAATGCACCACAATGTTGATTTATGATACCCTCAATATCACTTATGTGGCAAAACAAATACCTAATTACATTTTAAAAGTAGTAAAATCAATTTAAAAAAAAATTATCAACATATCATCAGTTTAGCACAATGATGTTAATGCTGCAACACCTGCTCAGTTTATGATTACCCTACCTTTAACATACATAGGAATCTGTAGAAACCCACACACACATAAACACACTAGCACATGCAGATTGATCATGTAAATGTGCCGAGATGTAATTTACTGTGATAATCAACAATCATGCCTTGTATCGCCCCACTGCAGTCTTCAAACACCAACAAAGACAGCATAACTAATGAAATACAAGGGTAGTAAAGGAATAGATTCTCCGAATAGTTTCCTCTCATCTGAATAAATGGCTCTCGGCGACGACGATGGCCGAGTGAAGCGGAATTCAGCGTAAAGCACGAAGGGGGATCGCACTCCCCCAACTGCCCTCTGGAAATGCAGCCATCAGACTTACAAGCGACTAATTCCGACACACACAAAAAACACCTAAACAGACACACCACACCATAGCACTGCATAGGCTGTCCTGCCAGTCGACACCTACGACATTATCAGACTGCCTTGACCATTAGCATATTTCTGTGATGTCCATTTCACAAACAAAAGCAACAAATAAACTCTCTGTTAAAAAGGCAGTCTCCTTTTCGGCCAAGGCTTTCAAATTTCCGAGGGATTTGTTTGAAGAGGGCAGTTGACATTTGGAAAAGGCCTTGGCAAAATTTCCAGTTCAACTATTCTCTTAGTCTGAACTTGAGGGATGAAACCTTCTCAAATGTCCCATCACACCCATCAAATACCTTCGAGGTTTCACCCAAAATAAACCTAGTCTCCTCTAAACCGTAGTGTTGCAGCCATGAATTACATGTTGCAACATCTCTACCAGATGCACCATTACTGTAAAAGTGGATATCTTCAAAGGAGTAATTTTCCACCCTTGCCGGTTCAGATGAATTTCACATGTTTTTAATTCCCCAGAATCAGGACGTTGATTACTGGAACATATGGCATGCAAAAATATTCGCATGCTTTTATCTTCCCGCTAGCTTGTGGTTACACGAAATGCACAAAAATGTCCACACTGCGAAAATTTCCACTTTTACATTATGTCAAGTTAAGCTATCGTACGTCTTATTTCTTTTCAAGGTCACCGACATTGACAGCCAAGTGAGAATTATCTCCTAACAATGGACCAATATCATCAAAACTGGATTAGAGAGTTGCCTTGCTTTACTAGATCACATCTGCTGTGTGTTTGAGGTCAAAGGAGAGACAGTGATACACTTGTACCAAGTGAGCATCTGGGGGGTGTTTCATCAACGTTTGTCAGCGCCGACAACTGTCGGCACTGACCAATTTCAGCAAAATCCTTGCTTTTGATTGGCTGAGATGCTCTGGTCACTGACTGTTACTATGGTGATTCAAGTTGTCAGCGCCGACAAACGTTGATGAAATACCCCCCGGAATACTTCGCCATTAACCGTTCCAGTCCTGTCGGCAACATATTTATGTACAAAGTGAATAGATTTCTAAAACAGTGGTCCTGAGTGGATAAGGTTGCCATTCTACATTCACATCCTCTTGGATTTGACACTAAAGCATTGACATATGACATAGCAAAGAATTTCAGAGTTATTTCATTGCTAACTGCTATTGAAATACTGAAAAATATAATCTTTAAAAAAAAGTACTAAACTGAAGCGTTCACTCCCTTGTCTACATGTTGATGATTTTTCTCAATGCAAGATGAAGCTTGAATTGCTAACTATGATAATCATTTAATCAACTCCTGTCTGCATTAGATTCTGTTGAAATTATGTTCAATCACAATCAAACACCTTCATTCACAATCGTCCATTTTCCACCACAATATTGACCAAGAAGTGTTTGACAGAAAACAACACTTGTTTGAAGAAAAGAAAGTCTCAGGACATGAAGCAATGATTGCCACACAGCTACCATATCCCTTCCCCTCTTGGGGCCGCACCCTAAAAGTGCCATTGACATCGTGCAAAAAATGGTTGCTATGGACAACGATGGGGTCAACATATGAACTCTGAACTTACCGGCTGGACCAGGACGTTGTTCTTGCCATAGAGAAGCGTGCTCCTCGAGTTCTGATGCAGAGACTCCACGTAGTCTCGGGCCGAGACCGGTGTCCGGCAGTGCTCCTCTGGCGTCGTACCCGTAGCTGTCCTCTTGACCTGGGGTCAGAAGTCAACAAAGGGAAGAAGGAGGAGGAGGGAGCAATGAGATGAATATCATGAATTTTAGATAACACTGAAGTTTGATGCATTGCTACCATCCAAGATAATTTGTATCATCAGAAGTTACGAATCAAAACAGAAGACCTCTTGTATAGGTGCATGTAGATTATTGTAAAGTGATCAAATGTTTGAAGAGTCTATCATTGGAGAGGATGTGATATAACTATTCAAAGACTGTAAAATACACTCTCTGTAAGACACATGGTTTTTTGTACAGGTTTGATGTGAGGCTAACTCCAAAGTTAAGGTGGATCCTCCCAGATTACAAAACATTACAAAATGTCTCTTTGATGTATGCAGATCATTGTAAATTGAAGTTTAAAAATAGGTTATCTTCACTTGACTAGACATACCTATTTTAAGATTTCAACATATTTACATATTGCTGAACAGAAAATTCTGTGTCCTAAGCCCTGCAGTATGATGGGCAGTCTTGCTCTAGAGGCCTTGCTTTACAAAGGAGCACATGTTCAACAACAGTATGATGCTTATTTTAGGGAAAGTGCATGTGAATCTCTTGATTATATTTTTAAAAAATGCAGTAAAATCAATTGAAGAGAAATTAAGACATATCATTGACATTTAGTGGTTTTTTTACTATTTCAAACGAAGCCTGCATCTTTGCTAATACTCCTCATCATATTTGATAAAGTGATCATTACTGTACATTGTAGAACTGTGAGGGGGTGGTATTCTTTTTCCCCTCGTTTGATTGATAAACGGAACAGTGAAAGGAGACTCTATTGTGTCTTTTCTGGGACACGAACAATAGGATATACTCTCTATCTCGTTTGGCTTGACAGCTGTGCTCTTGGTTAAAACTGCTGGTCGGGTACAAAAATAGCAGTGGTAAATTGATTTTTTTTTTTTTTTGGGGGGGGGGAGGATCTGTTTTCACTTGGGTTACATGTCACAAAAAGGGATATAGATCAGTCTGTTTCAAACAGATTTGATGGAAACTGCTTACACCTGTAATTTGTCATATTAATTACTGGAATTATCATCGCAAAAGTCTGATTGTAAAATAAAAGTGCATACTGTAAAAGTGGAAATTATCGCGGTGTGGAAATTTGCGCACATTTCGCGCAACCAGAAGCTAGCGCAAAAATATAAGCATGCAAATATTTTTGCATGCCATATGTTCCAGTAGTCAACATCCTGATTTCACGGAATTAAAAACATGTGAAATTCATCTTACCCGTCCAAGCGCAAAGAATTACTCGTGCGAAAATATCCACTTTTACAGTACACGCTTTAGTACCTTAGGTATGATTCACTGTATAATGACAAAGAAAGAATATCTCATACTGTGAGACTAAAAGGCCCATTTTGGATATCAAACCTCACTGAATTCTGAGGGAATAACATCAAGAAATGATGCTTATGTCTACGGCAAGATTTTATTCTGTAGTAACTATCTCTGTTCACTCACAAATATGTGGATCCTAATCATTTATCTCAAGAAAGAAAAAAATCACAAAATACCGTGTAATATTTCTATTTCAGAGACTTCAACAGAAATATGTCAAAAGTAATGCATATAGACTCTTTTAATATAGTTACTATTGCTTTGCTAATTGCACAATTATTTTTATCATTCTAATCATTATAGTCATTGATATCATCATTAATGATTATTGCTATTAGCAATTCTATTGTATTGATCACTGTTATTGCTATTATCATTACTAATATCAAATGATATAATTATTCAAAATCATTATTTCTACCGCTAGCAGTAAGTAAAGCAGAAGTGGCCCCCCACCTGTAAACCAGGTCTCCTCGGTGAATTAGCCCCCGAAGTGACCCCAGGTCCTGCACTGTGTATTCGATGTCTCTGGACAAGCTCATCAGCTGGGGGGTCTGTCCAGTAATGGTCAGCCGTCTTCATCTTGGAGTAGTCCAGGGCACACGGTCCAACTGCAGGGTATTAGGCAAAAGCATGGGACGATGTCACACATGGACACAATACTGTATACGCCGAATATTTTGCGAAATTTTTATTTTCGCGAATTTCACGAGTCAGGTGCTATTCAAGAAATTAGACACGCAAAAATAATGACTCTTATCACGATATGAATGTGACGCACATATATACATTTCTCTGTTAAGTACAGTACTCCACAATCGTGAATTTAACCACTCGCGAAATCATCGGGAAGTCCCGATTCATGAAAATTTAGACTCACTAAATGTATGGTGTATACAGTAGATCGTTTCTGTAATGTACTGTCAAAGATCAAGCCTTTCACACGCTTTGTGATTATTAAGGGAAACTATTGAGAATAAGACATGCACAGAATTTGAATACATTACCTAAATGGTCTATTACTGTATACGCTATATATTACGTGGGGGGGTTATTTTTGCGAATTTCGCGAGTCGGGAGCTATTCGCGAAATTAACAACACGCGAAAATATTACCTTCCAAAATGAATCCCTTGCCTTGATGATACGAACATTTCAGTACTAGTATACCATGTCACGGCTTACCGAACAGACCATACTCACTGGCTAAGCTTGTTTACGTACATATAGCACGTCCACGTCTACTTACGAATACTGTAGAGAGCCAATCCATTATCGCAAGGGGACCACTCGTCAGAAATCTAGCGCGATGGACTTAACCACTTCAAAAATATCGAATTCTAACTTATTAGTTCGCAGAGTTTGGTAAGTTTTTTCATGCAGTGTATAACTAGTTTCATTCTCATTTGCTAGTAAGTTGAAAATTCACACTTTCTTTGCCGCTTCATATTTTATCTGGTCCCCCAATCGCGAATTTAACCACTCGCGAAAATGTGTGACAGCGGCAATTCGCGAAAATTTATGTACGCGAAAATTATAGCGTATACAGTATGTTACAGGGAAAAGTCCACTCTATATCAAGCTGAGATGAACAGAAAATGTGAGTCAAACAACAGAATAGTTCATATGTATTACAAGTGGATGAGTTTTCCCCTAACAGTTATGAAATTTGAACATTTTTGGCATTTTAAAAACAAATAAACTATATGATAATAACCCAAAAGTATATGTATGTCATTTATATATGACTATGATGTCATCCCCTAATGATTATCCCATTGGTTTGTGCATGAGTAAAATGGCTAATTTTCTGATCAAAAGGCCATAAGCAGAATAGATCAAGATCACAATACATCCATAAAATATTCATACAAAGTGCAGATGCCTGAAATGAATTTTTAGTTTGTCTAGCATGTTGTTATATACACATTTTATCAAAAAGATGTATTTTCAATTTAAAAAGCCATCCAATTTCGTTCAACTATATTGCAAGTTTCAATGAATGCCATGCAGACAAATATAAACAAAAATGCATATATGCTATATTGTAAATAAAATATCAACCACACTGAAAGGAATGCAGATGACACTGAATTTGATGTGACATTTTGTTTCTACTTCTGTTTACATGCAATATTTCAAAGGAAATGAAATCTAACAAAAACATGTTCATATCTTCACTAGAAAGCACAACATGCTGTGGCTCACTATGCACTGAGTAAGTATCATTAGCTGTAAGATGTAGAATAAATTCCCAATTTAAGGATTCTTGTTTAATCTCCCATTAATAGAAATGAAAATGTACTTTACTGGTCATTGCTCTAGCTAGAGCCTTCTTTCATTTATCTATTTTTTTTTTCGAGGGGGGGGGGGGTATGGCGCATTGAATATTTTGCTGCTTTCTACAGAGAGGGACTATCATTCTGATCATGAAAGACAGTGCACGTCAGTGAATTCTTCCCCAACTTCATACCTCTCCATAGTCACATATCTTACCATCAATGTCAAGATATTGAGTGCACTGAATCAAAGCTCAAATACCACCACTGACTCCATTAAAGGAAAAAGAGAAGAAAAAAAATCAAAATCAAAAACACTTCACACCAATGCCTAAAAGGTAAGATAGAGTACAACCTTCATTCAACCCTCCACTTCCCCCTCCCCATCCCCCTTTTTAGCAGGAGTACTCGTATTTGGTAAATCAAATAAATCCCTCTCTTCTTTACAATGATGTGATTCAAGACAAGTTCACATGTGGCTGTGGGCTTGGCATTTGATATTTAAAAAAAAAACTTACAATCTCAATAACAATAATTCTGGTTTGACATACAATTGGGACAGTAGTTCCCTTTTAGTTTGGTAAGCAACAACAAATAAAAAATGCTAAAAATAGGTCTTGCTACTTGCACTGTGAGCCAGATGCAGTGGCTGCCTTTCCCTCACTCACACTGTGACAAAAACACTCAGCCACCGCCAATCGTTCTTTGCGGCAGTCCCGTAGGATGCCACGATATTCCACCCACAGCTGGCCCAGTACGGTCCCTGACATCGCAACGCATCCCGAAAGCAATCAATAATATCTATCGACACAGAACAAACTGCCTGCTCTCCAAAATACGAAAAAGGGACAAACCAAAAGGGGAAAAAAATGTGGAGGGAAGATACAGGTACCACAGCCCTGAGTGTTTCTAAATGAAATCTAGTTCAGGTTTTATCCGTCCACTGCAAAGCAGATGTGGCCAACAGACATGCATTCGACACTCTGTATTTCGTGTATTGACCTTCTGAAGGACAAGAGAATGTATTTTTGTGTCACTTCCAATCTAGCTATATGGAGCAGTTTGCCTTGATTTACTAGTAGTCGGGAAAAGCTCTGAATCTACGCTGGGCATACCTGAATAAAAGCGAAGCACATATGTAATCCGAGTATCAAACCACATCCAATGGTTTTAAGGCTGTGTTTGTATTCCATGTTCAATTTTCTTCTTGTTACTTCTCAAACGGAGGGTAAAAAAAAAAGGATTTTTCATATGCTTGTAACTCAGCCAAGTCCTAAAAAGGCACATTTCTGGGGTTTCTTGATACATCCTTATACTTTTCAAGTTTAATTATTTGTTGGTAATGCATGAAGTACGGATGAATATAATCACTTTCATTTTGAGACCTCTGTTGTCCATTTATAGTTGTTTTGCTTGAGTTGCAGAATTTTTAAGTCTTATTCCTAATATCTACAAGTGATTCTTCAATTGGCACTAATCCTAGAAATTCAAGTTCCTGTTCTCAAATTAGCAGTACTTTTGTTTCTTTTTTTTTTTTTTTTGCTGTTGTTGATTTGGACAGATTAAAGTAATGTTTAGCATTGGGAGCAGTGATTTAACAAATGTTTGCCATCTGATCTTTCTCCAATATAGAACATGCAGTGAAATTCAGAAGTGCCAATTTGATGATTACAAGATAATCATTTCTGCTGCAAGAATTTCTCCTGGACACCATGACTAAGTATATAATTTGGGGAGATTCCATGGAGGAATTCTGCAAGGAAATGCATCTTTTTCATTCTCAAGCATACATTCCCAGGAAACTAAGCCCTTTCTCCCCAAATGCAGCTTTTGAAATATATCTTTCTTCTTGGGGGTTTACTGCAACTGTGACAATTTTTATTTGATGATCTTACAAGAGTATGTCCATGATGACAGCCACATCAAGTGGAATTTATACAGTACACAAATAATACTGGTAAAGAAATTGTATGAAGAAACCTGTAATGAACACCAGGTACATTCATATAAATGCCATAAATACGATAAGAAACCACATTCATGAGATACATACTCATCCAAGATCCCACATAATTGCCCTAGAACAAAAAATAATAATGATACTAATAATAAATCTGAATTCCATTCAAGAACACTTGAGATGCATCTACATAAGAAGCAAAATGCATCTACATGAGATAGCACATAATGGTTCCGAATCAGTTTTCTACGCAGCACTCATAACTTACCCAACAGAGATGCCAGAATGGGGCCATCCACCATGTCCGACATCAGACTGTCTTTCTCATAGTATTTGCTGGATTTGGAAGGTAAACGAAAAACCACTTTTAGTTCTTCAAACATGTCAGTTTGTAGCTATTCGCATCTACAACAAACACAGCTGGGTATTTTCTTCTTCTTTTTTTTCCAAAGGAAAAATTATTCCACCTCTGTTTCTACAGTTAAAAATAGGGTGCTCTTTCTTTCTAAAACTATTAATATTACATCTGATAAAATGTGTCATTTTTTTTTCACTTAAAAAAAAACTGCATTTGGTTTCAATATCATTCATTTCTGACAATATGGTTCAAATTCATGAAGGTGGTTAAAATTTAGACCATGGTTTGTGCAAATTTCTTCTTCATAAATACGCATGACAGATCGCGGACACTAATAGACATTCTGTAACAAATACACATTGATATGCACGTGTAAAAGGTATGCCTATTCCATGCTTATATTAGTCCCATGGACTGAATTTAAACCAAGGTCTAGATTTAAACCAACTTTGTGATTTCAGGTCTATGTTTCTAATCTATTGTGATGCTTAGGGGCAAAAGTCAGTTGACATTGGTCAAAGGTCATAGAAAGCAAATATATTTCCAAAGACAGTCAATTAGTTATTTGTACCTACACTTAATAAACTTATAATTGCCTGAACCAGAGTCTGATCAGAGACACACATGCTCAGTCCCTTACCTGCCATTCTGTGAAACGTAGTCGCAGATTTTGGCGAGACGCTTCTCGAAAAGCGCCACCCGTATCCACAGGTGTCTCTGCTGCAGCGCTGCCCGGATGTTCTGTTGAGATGTTGTGCCCGGGGACTCCCCGTTTGTATGTTTTCTGTTGAGAAAAAGCAAAAACAAAAACACAGACTTCAAAGACTTGAGACTAAACATCATACATGATGATACACTGTTCCTTTCATACAAGGAATTCTCAATGAGTCCTTCAAAGTGCTAAGAGTCAAATGTTATTTTTTTTGGTAACCCAAGGACCAGTGTGAAAAAAAAAAATGATTCAACAAAATGGCAGATTTCTCTTTCGTACCCCAGGGTACCAAAAACCGCATCAGCTCACTATTTGTGCGGCAATCTGGGTTTTTTTTTTTTGCTCATTTCTTGCAATGTGATTTCTTCAAGAAATCAAGGAAGAAGAAATATTCTACCCCACTGCATTTTGTCTACATGTACTTAGGTTTATGACAGTAAAATATCAATGGTTTTGAAAATTAAAAACACATGAAATTTAGCACACTCAATTGAACATTAAAAGAAAAATCATGTGAAAAATGTTTTCTTTGAATGAGAGGCTGTACGCTTTATCAAGTATATTTGCTATATGCAGAGTAACCCCAGGTCTAGGTCTGAGAAATGTCTTATTCATCCATTTTTATGACAAAATTATTGACCTTGTCCATTATACATACTACATCACACAAAAACAATACATTAGAAAAAATGATATATTTGTGTTTTTCTTTCTTTTTTAACGACAGTCAAGCTTGGTACTGGACCAAGATGGTATTTAGTATTAAGAGAATATCTTGACATAAAACAAAAGTAAATGTATTCTTGAGATTCTAGCTGTTTGCAAAATATAGATTGCGATGTCATTGACATGCTTGTTATTGGTGTGCCATTTCACTTCTCCTATTCTACACTTTGTATGGGAGAAAGCACCACTTCGATGCTGATACCAATCCGGAGTGAGGAATTTGCCGATCCATAGAGCGTAAGAGAATCCTTGAAGCTGCATGCACGGGAGCACAAGTATGATCTTTCAAAAGATAATTCGGAGACTTCTCACCCAGATTTCCCCATAGAGATTGAGGGATGGCGATTTCACAGAATGTGTATTTATTGCAAATATATTTCCTCGGTGTTCTCTTCTCCTTTCTCTCTCCCTATCTCTCATTTTCTTTTCTCATCCCTCTTTATCTCTCACTCTGTTTATCTTTCTCTCCTTCACTCCTTCTATTTCTCTGCTGTCATCTCTATCTCTCTCTCTGTTTATCTTTCTCTATTTTTTTGTTATATTTCTCTCTATCTCTGCTCTTATCTCTCCCTCTGTATCTCTCTCTCTTTATATATATATATGTTTATCTTTCTCTCTTTTAATCCTTCTATTTCTCTCTTTCTCTGCTCTCAATTCTCTCACTCTCTCTCTCTCTCCTTATAATATATATATATATATATATATATATATATATATATATATTTATAAAACCCTCTCCCCATCTCTCACTTTCTTGTCTCTTTCTCATCCCTCTTTATACATATCTCTCTCTGTTTATCTTTCTCTCTTTCCCAATCTATCTATCTCTTTGTTTAGTTCTCCGGGTCATCAGTCTCTTGATGTACCCTGTTTCCATTCGCTGCTGAAAACATACTTGGATTTCCATGTAAATTACATCTTACAGCCTGGAGACAAGTCTGTGCATTTATTTCCTGGGCTCTGTCTGAAACACGATTACGAACAGCAAGTAGGTCTCTGTAAATCAATTGCGTCCAACCGAGACGAAAATTGATTTTTTTTTTCCTTTGCCCCAAACTTCCTGCCATCACGTATCTTTCTCCTCTAACCAAAATATTTGGACAAGAGATTTTTGCATGTTTAAGAGTCAATTCTGGATCCAATGAGAGCATGCAGCCTAACTTGCCTCAAGCGATCTTCTACCATTATTAATTTACAAGCAACAAATAAAATCTGACATTTTGCAGCGATGAATGTGGTAAAAGTATGATACTCACTGCATTGTCTTTCTGCTACGTCCAAGGCAAAAGTTTGCTTTTTCAACTTTGATGTTACATGATCACATAAATGCAATGCACATTATCGTGCACACCTGGGTTCAATTCTTTTCTCTTTTTTCCTGTGCATGCATTTGTGTCATGTCATTATTTGTGCAATATTTAAGCCATTTACTAAGTATAAGTGATATGCTTGGATCTTAGCATGCACTGTGACTTAATCCTTCAAGTGCCAGAAAACCACGTTTACATGTTTTATTTTGGTTTTATTTGGTGCTAAATCATTGAATGATAAGCGGATCATTTGATAAATCCTTGATTCTCATTGGTTAAAGGGGCAGTCATTAGTTTTTGCTATATTGCCCTGCAGTCAGCAAGCAGCTTTTGAAGATGGGTGTAAGTATATCTTGCACACATATCTTTATTTGCACATTGTGAAATTACACCTTACATAACTTCTCTGCCAAGTAGCACGGCAACTTTATGTCAATGCCTTAATTTAGCATAAGATAATTTAAATCAAGTGGGATGCAGTATATAAAACAAATATCAACTGCTTCTTTGGGGGTAATGTTTAAACTATTTGACCTTGGTGACTTCTCAACAGTGCTATGCCCCTCCACTCATCTCAAGACATAGCACTGTTGACAAGGATGCCAGTTAAAATGAAAGAAAGGACCTGAAAACTCATTTACAAGAAGTCAGCTTGTATGTAAAAGGGCCCAAAATATGATTTTGCCAGGGGCTGAATTCAGGCTTTTGCATGAAAAATGGTATCCCTGTGTTGAGATATCACCTCTGGACAAATCGTTTTAATCATGTCCCTCGAAGCAGTCAATATTTGTATACGATTCACTGTTGGTGAGTCATATGGCAGATTTGAATTTTTTTTTTCTTCATTTGAGCCCATTTTTTGTAAATGTATAATATAATTTGTTCAGTTTGGAAAATTCTAAAAAGACTCTTAACTCCTGAGTTTATAAAAGATTGTTGAATTGGCAATACATTTAAGAAGATTAAAGTTCTTCTTTTTTTCTCAAATTGGCAACTTTGGTAGATTTCTTCTTTTTTTTAAATTCTGCTTTAATTTAGATTTAATGAATTTTTAGCCAGTACCATGTCACTTTCCACCAGTAAAATGAATGCAGTGAAAGCACAGAGGTGCCAATCTGAAGAATACAATATGATAATTTCTACAGCAAAATTCCTACAGGAGTAGATCATTGATAAACATGATAACATCTTTGATTTAAATTGTGCATGATTCGATATGATACAGATAAACAACACCTCTGGCTCTTCCATGCTGTCTATATCTAGCACTCACTATCCCATACTTCCTAACCCTTAAATCAATGTACATTTATGATGCCACCCTTGATATGCTATACCATTGTTATTCTCCAATCAAGTTCTACCAGTTGATGATTCAGTAATTAATATCTATAACATTCCTATGAACAGCTACAAGTGAGTTTTGATTTTACATTACTAAAGTACATCTACTGCAACACAGATTACACTTATATTTTTTTCCCCGCCACGGTTTCTATGAAGATATGCCCACATTTTGTTTCCACGGTGTACACCAGGTCTTTTTACAAAGAATTGCAAATGACTTGATACAACGCTACCTCATTCACCCTCGCTGATTATCAAATATTCATGCACTCCAGGCACTAATGCCACCATATCTTGACTGACAGCAACTCAACGAAGTGACATGGAGTGCAAAGACATTGTTCTGAAGGGCTACCAGTAATACTCACGGCACAATTGACCTTCACGCTTCACACTATATTATGAATCGCAGGAGAAAGTGGGTGATTGTGCACTGAACACGCCTGTAAATCACAGATAGTATAGCGCTTCTCTCCCATGCAACATAAATTCTTTATCGGACTTCTCCCATCAAATATGGCGTATCCCAGACACTGACTCTGTGATGTCGCATTAAGGACACCTTCCTCTGGTCAAAAATTCATGACAGCTGTCAAAAACTGCATCGCGAGAACTGTCAATCTATTGTCCTGTCAATTGATGTCACTTCTTTCTTTTTTTCTTAATCTTCCCAACAGCGAAGGAAAAGAATAAACATCTATCTTCTTTTCCACCTTCTCCCCCGCTTCCTCACTCACTCCTCCACTCATTTTTCCTCACTCATTTTTCAAAAGAAAAAAAAAAACTCACTCTCATTATTACTTCTCTTTCCCTTTCCCTTCCCCCTCCCCATCCCCCCCCCCCCTCCCCGGCATCTCTTTGTCCTTCCTCCTATTTTACTTTAACCCATTCCCTGCAAAGACTCTAAATTTTTCATTAACTTGCCCAGAACCTACCAGGTTTCAATAAGCAAAGGGTTAAAAGCAGATATTTTCTTTCCTCTAGAAATAACATAGAAATAACAATTTTCATTGTACCTATCACCAAGAAAGCACATATCTATTTTGAATGACACACCTCCTTTCTAATCTTAATTTCTCCTTTCCAAAACTCCTCTACATCTGATTTTTCAATTCTACTCTCACTGGGGTTCATCCTCGCTCCCATTTTCATCAAAAAAAAAAAAGATGCCATCCACCTGCAGATAAGACTGAAAATTAGACCGGACACACACGGGAGTCCACGCCCACATAACCTATACATCTCAATGAGATGGTGCTCTAGGGCGACATTCCTCCCATGTAACTATTCATCACACTCCAAAGCGTGCCCCAAGATCATCATTCAATCTTCAGAAGTAGGGAGAATAGGAGAGAGACAGAGACAGAGACATGGAGAGAGGGAGAGAGGAGAGAGAGGGGGGTACTGAGAGACCCTCTGAGGCACTTGAAGTTGGCATAATGTATGCGTGGGATAACTGATGCCCAATCTCTTGGTATTACCAAACTACCCATACCACCTGCTCTCATCACTTCAAACCACCCCCCCCCCCCCACCCCAGCCTCATTTGCACAGACTGACATAGGGATGGGAGTCATGTGCTGCTGTTCTGTTTGGTCATGGCCAAAGATAGTAGAGATAACAAGATACGAAGGCGCGTGATAAAAATGGAAACAAAATGGCTACCCTACATGACGATACAAAAGAGAGCTAAGTACAAACTTAATTACACACCTATAAACATCATTCATTTCCAAAGGTCGTGATATTTTCATTATCCTAAAAAGATTTAAAAATCATAGTCGTAGCTTTTTTTCGATTAAAGGGACTATTTTGAAGAACGAGATTTGAAAGTAATAAGGATTATTTCGTGGAGGTAAAAATTTGGCAACAACAAGGTCTCACAATCAAAGACGCTTGATAAACAACAACATCTTCAAAGACAAACGCGTCTCAGGCAAAGACGCACATCCTGAGACGCGCTGTCTTTGAAGTTAACTGAGTGGTCTCACATAATGTGCGTAATACGCATGAGGATCACGTGCTGTCCATTTGTTTTGTACAGGATTTGCGCGCACTTTCCAGTCTTATCAGTTATCGTCTTTGGTCATGGCTCATTGTTCAGTGTCATTTAACCCATTGAGGACCAGCTGATTTTGCTACAACACACATTTCCCATAGATACCTGCCCAAGTATACTTGGGATTAGTCTTTAACAGGTTAAAGGAGCTTTACAGACAATTTATATAATTTCACCATGCTGTATATGAATCAGTGGTACCACATATAGTTTTGTGGAATTTATTGTGATCCTTAACAGATAAACCAATACTCTGAAAACCCCAAAACAACAAACAATACACTTAACTAAACCTAAACAAAGATGATGACATAAGAGGCTCATGTATTCCAGTCCAATACCACTTGCTTAACAAGTTTACCTGTGTAGAATTTACGCACACTTTCTTCTTTGTTCTTTCTTTCTTGAGAGCATCCATTCATGCATTCTTATGTGATGCTGCCATGTCACCATCCTCATTCATTGTGAATTTTGAAAACATTCTTATTCCTCATCTAAATCACTCACTATAAATTCTGAAACTCTGTACTCAGTATAACCAATAGATTTCTATTGTCTAAAAATCACCTGGAGGTTTCCTTTAACCAATTGAGGACAGACTGATTTTGCTATAACATGCATTTCCCACAGACACATGCCCAAGTGTGCTCCGGACTTGTCCTCAAGGGGTTAAGTGCAGAGATACCCATGCTCCCCTCATTGATGTCATCCTCTACATCGTGCTTGAAGGGGAAATTGGAAAGGTTTTTCCCCACAGTATAGAGTACCGAAGTGTGACGTCATGGCCATTCATCGCCATGGAAACTGGTTTTAAACAACCTCACGTACCCCGGACACACGTATCTGTGAGCACAGCAGTTGCTAACCATGCTGGTACTGTGTTCCAACCCACTGCTCCAAGCCTTGAGTAAAAGATATCTTGATTGAAAACCAGCCCTAGGCTAAACACAAGACTTTTGACATCATCACTTCCGGTGCACTGTCGGAGTAACATCCTGATCGGCACATAAAAAAAAATTCAGGTACAGTATTTCCACTGTTCAACTAGAGGATTTATGACAAGCTTTAGTATCACAGCAAGATACCCCTATTTTCTATCTACCATTATCAGTTGAACTGTTGGGTTTTTTTAAAACACAAAACCACCCTCTTCCCTTCTGACAAATGTGAAAAATATGTTAAGCTCGACTCATCCCTCTGTCTCACTATCTGTCTCTTTGTCCGTCTATTAGTCTGTCTGTCTGTCTTCCCTTTTTTTGTCTCCCTCCAGTTTTTATATCTTATTATCTTTATTCTGAATACTCCAAGGATAAAACTGAGAAAATGCAAGGAATAGTTTCCCCATCTCATTTTCACACAAAACCACCCTCTTCCCCTCTGATGAATGTGAAAAATATGTTAAGCTGGGCTCACATCCCTCTGTCTTCATATCTGTCTCTTTGCCTGTTTGTTAGTCTGTCTGTCTGTCTGTCTGCCTGTCTGCTGTTGTTTTTTTCTCTCTCTGGTTCTTATACCCTATTATCTCACTCCGAATACTCACAAAGATAAAACTGAGCAAATGCAAGGAATAGTTTCCCTTTTCATTATCATAAAATGGACGGCAATCTGATCTCTGATTTGACACATGATAAGCAGCCTGATATCTTTCTTAACATGACCAAAAAAACCAAAAAAAAAAATGTTCTACTAGCATTAAAGGGGATGGCTAGTACCTGATCAGTGGGAATCAGTGAGAATGCTGGGGATGATTGTTCCAATCCTTGTGGAATTCATTTAAGAGTACATTATATATCTATTGTTGTGTGAAAATTATTTGCTTCAGAATGGTCTCATATTCAAGTAATTGTGCAGTTCAACATTTCCAGGTAGCATGCCTGTACAGTGACGGGGCGATCGTTAACAGCCCGTTAACATTAAACTTTACATTACTTGAATATGAGACCATTCTGAAGCAAATAATTTTCACACAACAATAGATATATAATGTACTCTTAAATGAATCCCACAAGGATTTGAACAATCATCCCCCAGAATTCCCACTGATTCCCACTGATCGGTTACTAGCCATCCCCTTTAACAGGAAATGAACTCTGTTGCCTCCTTCACAAAGACTGCAAAACATAATCTGGAGTTAAAACAAGGCAGTAAAAAAGAGGAACTGAAAAAAAAAAAGATATATAACTAAGAAGTAGAAGAGAAGTAAAATACAGTAGAAGACACTTTTAGGTTACCTAATAAGATTGCATGACATAAATTTAACATTTTTTACTTTATTTGTGTTATGAACATACTCCTGTATTGAAATCTGACATCGGCTACATGATGAAAGATGAAGGGATATCATAAATGTTTCTGCTGCAAAATATGCAGCAATTCTATTAGTGAAGTGAAGAGGTTGAAGTTATTTCAATTACAAATACTTAGTACTATGATTTTGTTGTCACCGGTGTTACTTCGTCCACATGACAAATGAAAACCTCGAACTGTTTTATTGTTATCTAAATTGTTGTTATTACTGTTTTCATTGCCTTAAAAAACACGTTATTTCAGGTCACGATCAGGGTTGCGACCCACATTTTGAAAGATGTGTAGAGTGAACTGAAATAATGTGTTATTTCGTGCGATTTGTGTTGCGATCCAAATCACAATGATTAGTGTGAATTTTTGCAATAAGATATGAAAATGTAGTGTGCACGGTGATCCCAACAAATCCGGAAATTTTATATCCCACAATGCATTGCATGAGCGCTTCTTGCTATGTTTACCAGCTTTGGCACACCGTGGTATTGAATTGGCATTATGAAGTAGCAAGCATACCATTATTCATGTACATGCGCACATCAGCTCTTCGCAAATGATGGCGACCAAAGTTTCTCAATTCCTTACAATGAGCACGATGAATCAAAAAGACATGACCATGTCTGCATCCCAAATTTTGACATTTTTACACAATGAGAACATACCTGTTGTTTGAATAGACCCTCCTAATACCTGTTGTTTGAATAGACCCTCCTAAGGAAGAAGATATTCATGAAACGAAATGGGGCTTACTTGTTGGCCTCCAGCCGAGCCTCAATTTCCTGGACCTTCTGCAGGACCTCCTGGGCGTGAGAGTAAGTCTTGGAGAGCTGCTTGAGGAGGGAGTAGGTGGTGTTGTTGCCCTTGAAGAGGCCGACCGCCCTTCGCTTCAGACCCTGGGACAAGCAGGCCTCCACAGCAGCTAGAAATCAGAGAAGCCGAGACGGATAACCGTGTTTAGTATTTGGCACTTACGACAATTACAAAGTCAATACTTTCACTGTTGTGATATACGGAAAGTCTGTATAAATGGATGATAAAACTGTGACACAGCAAGTACCATGTAATTCAATACAAACCCTTTGCAAAGCCAATAAGAGCATATTTATGACATTTGCTACAAACATTTTTCACCAGTGTCAAAATGAAATTTAGATAAAAGATAACGAGAGACTGGACCAAGATTGAAAAAATTAAAAAAAACTCTTGTCATGGCTATTACTACTTATCCCTTTTACCACTTATCTAAGAGTGCATGAAAAGCCAGACTTTTCTTACAAGTCAATTTTAGACATTGTGTACACACTGGATATTACACAGAGCAGCCTCTGTTAATTCTACATCTTAGTTAGATGTGTAATTTGGGTTCTTTTTTTATGGACCGGCAACAATACAGAATCTAACAGGAAATGCCTTATAAATTACCATAAAAGCATTTCTTCCTGCAAATCATGGGATTTCTAACAGAATTATATGCTTGCATATAGGTGCTACCCCCCCCCCCCCAAAAAAAAAAGAATTTTTCCTGCATACTGAATCACGCAGTAGGATCAATAACTTAGTTAGGGACTTTCCCTTTGTGAAAACATAAAGGGAAAGTCCCTCACTGAAATTCAGCAATGACTTGTATGCATAACAGCTCAACAAATGATGTTTTCATGGTACAATGTATGTCTTGCTCACCATGAAATACATATCTACTACATAATTCATCCAGTTGTAGAGGGTAGGATGCCTGGGTCTACTTCTGTTCCTACCACCTGTTCTGCCCACACCACATCCCTCCTCTGTTGTCACAGTCCTTCCTGATAAATCACCTATCTATTTTTGTATTCAGCATTCCTCCCAGGGCCCCCCTAGCCCTCAATTTCAACTGTTCAGAGTTGCATGGTCTTAATGTGTGAGCCATTTCTGCTGATATTCCTACGGACAGACTCCAGATCAGATAATGCTAGCAGTTATAACTGTCAATATCTAATACCATCACTATTAAATTCATTAAATCAATTCCTTTAGTTTAAAGTCTTACTGTATGAGCTATATCTACTGATTATCTTTCAGACCCACACAGGTACGAGGCCTACAGTTGGTTTCATATCAGATAATGCTTATCAAATCAAACCACGCTTGTTATATTTCTAGACCTG